>NC_022031.1:28127886-28131830 GCF_000317375.1 Microtus ochrogaster
GTGGCTGGGAGGAGACAGAAATCTTAAATAAATAAATAAATAAATAAATAAATAAATAAATAAATAGAATATTCATATATTTTTAATTTAACAATATTAATCTGTATTATTTCCATTAATGAATCTGGCAAAATATTTTAATGGTTGGAAGAATTTATTTACATAAATCACAACTTGTATTTTTCAGAACATTTTTCCTTGATTTTCTCCTTCTTTTTTCTTTTCTCCCTCCCTCCTTCTCTCTCTCTCTCTCTCTCTCTCCCTCTCTTTCTCTCTTTCTCTCTCTTTTTTTCTTCCCTTCTGTAACATGTGTTTGTTTAGACTCACTCATGCCATTTTATATGGGAAGCAAATAAAGCCCTAGGAGATGAAGGATGTGGCCCATGTGCCCTTTATTTCCCTCTGCCTTCTTTGTAGTCTAGATTTTTAGTAGTTTTTATGATTTTTTTTTTTGCAATGATGGAAGGTAAAGACCATTGTGTTCTCATGGAATTGGCTGGGGTTAATGGCAGGGTTCTTCAGAGAGGACTACACATCACAATAGAAACTAGTACTGGGTAACATACAAAACTACAGTTCTGTCCACATTTATTTTTTTCTTTTCTGTCACTAAGATTTAAATATTCCACTTTACCTAAACTATGAAAAACAGTTTGACTAGAGAAGTTAGAATTTATGATCATTCCAAGTCTGCTCACAAGGAGCCAACAATGGGATAGCATTGATCCTTAAAACTGGCCAAAAGACATTAAACTCCAAGGGATGTGACCGGGCATTCTAAGACCCAGCCACTCCTCTTGTGTGGACAGTGTCTCTAAAATATGGAAAGGTTGAATCATATCCTCTTATGAGAAACAGCTGTGGGGACATGCAGTCTTAGTTTGGCATAGCTTGCTAAGGAAGTAATAGAACTACAACCTAGCAATGTGCAGTGTTGGTGAAACAAAGCTTTCCT
Source organism: Microtus ochrogaster (assembly GCF_000317375.1). NCBI lineage: Eukaryota > Metazoa > Chordata > Mammalia > Rodentia > Cricetidae > Microtus > Microtus ochrogaster. Next base: position 28,128,842 of record NC_022031.1, read on the forward strand.
TAGAAGAAATAAGGCAATTCTGGTGTTAGTGTTACAGCCTCTTCCTTGAGATCAATAAGTCTTAAGAGTCCTAACTTACTGAGTGAAGGCTGATAAGAAAACTTAAAATATCCTTTGTAAGAAATGAAAAAAAAATTGTGAATATTTGAGGATTTTTGGTTAGAACACAATGATAAAAAAACTTCAGTAAAACTAACCTTAATGGCAGGAATACCATCTTCTCTATGAATAAAAACTAGCATCAACTATTTATCTCAGTTTATCAACAGTTTTCTTTTAAATACTATTTTGTTAGTCTGCATTCCATCGCAGATCAACTTTTTATCATCTTGCCACATTTTTGCACTAATCTTTTTGCTTATGAGTTACATAAATATCATTTTTGTTCATACCTGAGTCTCATTGTTTTTCCTCAATTATTACAGAGGGAGAAATCGTCGTCTTTAGAAAAATGTTATTTCTTTAGTCATTAAGATATCACCAATTCTTCTTATGAAACAAAAATTAATCACCAGTATTTGTAACCTTCAAGGCTCAATCTGTGAACATGTCATTTTTGATATGCCTGAAGTCAAGAGTGCCATGCTACTCATTCTTGTCTGTTGTGATTCCGTAGTTTCAGATATCTATAATGTAGAAATTGCATTTGTGTAAGATACAAGCAACAGTATTTAAAGGGAAATTTGCAATTTCAACAGAATTACATCTGAGATATTGATTTGGAGATCTTAAAAATTATTTTTTGTGTTATAATGGTCAAATCTTGAAAATTCAGATTATTCTACTCTCAAATTTAGGGCAAATATAATGAAAATATGGAATTGCTCTTGATAAGCTGGATGCTACAATAAAGAGGCAGCATATCATGCTACATTCATAAATATCTTCCTATTTTTTCAGGATTTAAAATTTTACATGTAGTATTAAAATCAATGCCTTTTTATTATTAAGTTTGTTAGACTTAGAGAAAGAAACAAAGTTACCTTTACTGTTAGTCTCAAAATCTAGTCTTATAAAAGAATGTACTAAGACAGTCAAATAAAAGATTTATCAAGATGCCTAACTCATTAAATTTCCACTCCCATTTTCAATTTATATTCTTGTTATTGACAAAATTATAAGAACTGTATAATCATCAATTTTAATACTCTATGTCAGGTTAATAATTTGGGATTCATTACCCTGTATCACCTAACACAAACTTGTCTTTAACAGAATTTTTTCAATGTCATCTTCTTCATCACAGAGTCAGCTGTACACACATTAATTATAGACCTCTACAAAACAGCCATGTAAGAAAAGAACCTAAGCATTTGTCAACTGGTATATTTATAGAGAAAATAAGGTACATACTTATAGTGAAAATTCAGCAATAAACCATAAATGATCTCAGTGATGTGCAACCATCTGAAAGGAACTGGATTTTGTGATATGGAATGAAGAAATACAGGAACAAAACAAGCTCAGTTGTGTAACATCTACAGTGTTAGTATCACAAAATTAAATGTAAGATGCTTATTATCACCAGGCTGTGGTGACGCACACCTTTAATCCCAGCACTAGGGAGGTAGAGGCAGGCAGATCTCTGTGAGTTCAAGTCCAGCCTGGTCTACAAGAGGTAGTTCCAGGACAGGCTCTGAAGCTACAGAGAAACCCTGTCTCAAAAAACCAAAAAAACAAAACAAAATGCTTATGATCAATAGAAGGAGATCATTTTTGTGAGGAAAAGGGTGTTATTGTCACAGACCTTAAGTACGTCTGGTGCAATATTAGATTGTATACTTCAGAGCAAGATGAATGTAAAATGATTGGATATCCTGTATCTGAAAAAATTATTTTGACATTATTTTTATGATAAGTAAATATTTGAGAAGATAAATGTCTTGGCCTTATTTAAACATTAGATAGTACATAAAATATTCAAATATTACGCATAACTCTATTTCTATGCATATTTGATGCTATTTTTATTTACTGTACATCCACTGTGAAATAAAATAAAATGAAGAAAATATATTCTAGTAGTTACATTTTTCATCTTCTGTATGGTTGGAAAAATCCTTCTGTGTGTGGAAGCACAAAAATCCAGAATAAGTAGAATTCTGAATATTTTTGACATGGGCATGACTATATCAAAGACCTAATAGCTTCATTCTCACAGGAAAATGGCAAAGCCTTCCCACTGTGGTGAGTGCTAGAAGGAAAAACTTCTTATGGTATATGTCTGGATATTGATAATGTGTCCAAAAACTATCACCTCAGGTATGATAAGAAGATTACCCTACATATACCCTACAGAGATTTCATCTACTGAGATTAGCTCACCCTGTCTCTAGTGTCCTTGTTCTATTTATGTATTATAATTTAACCTCCTTGTTTATTAGTATATGATAACTGCCTTTTTGTTCAGCTGTATCTAATTCTATTTACCTGTTTACTTCTACTGACTAAATAAGATTAGATTCCAGGGTGCTGTGCATTCTCCACCTGAAACTCCAATTCATTGACACATAGCTTTTGTATGAGTCTGTGTATTTGTCTTTTAGTCACTCCCCTGTTACTCCAGTAAGGTTCATCTTTGGAGCTGTGGTGGACAGAGAACTTCTGGTAGACACTTACCTATATTTTTGATATCTAACATAGTGCCTTTGACTACCTACTCAAGTTTTCTTTGCTCCAGCTTCTTCATTTTGCAGTCTAAAATTTTGGTAAAAAGTAGTGAAAACACAAAAAGAAAAAGAAAGTATTCAATACCACACAACTTTTGTGAGCAGTTAAGTACTGGTGCTTATTTTTCCTTTACAAATAATACCAGGATAGAGAACCATATGTTTAACTAAATGAAGCCTTCATATGAAAGTTCATTTACTCATGTAGTCAATTAACTAACAAGAAGATAAAAGCACAAAGAGTAGAGACTGTTAGAGATGCAAAGAGGCTAGCATGGTTTTACCCTAAATAAACCCTCCTCTATAAGGAAATGAGGCAG
>NC_022031.1:28131967-28148083 GCF_000317375.1 Microtus ochrogaster
TCTCTCTCTCTCTCTCTCTCTCTCTCTCTCTCTCTCTCTCTCTCTCTCTCTCTCTCTCTCCTCTTTGTGTGTGTGTGTTCAATTTTTCTGTGCCATCAGAGCATCAGATTGGAAAATTCTTGTATTTTTGTAGCATGGCCTTTGACCTATATTTATGGACTTGTACAAGCCAGAGTCCTAAAAATATTCATTCGGGAGAAGCATGACCTCACAATTTGTCAACACAATCTATAGAAAGCAAAAAGGCTCTCTGGTGAGGAAAGTTTCTGTAATATTATAAAGGACCAAAAGAGACAGTTGTTCTTAGCAGAAGGAAGAATGGAAGTCACTTGTACCTTTCAAGATAAACAAAGTCAGAAAGGAAAAGGGAGCATGCAGTACTGATGTTAGTTAGACCCTGACCAGCTCTCCCAACAGAATTCATGCAAACTTAATTTCAGTTTGGAAAATAAAACAAGCAAAAAAAAAAACATTTATTTGTCTAGGAACACACTGCATGGCCACACAGCTAGGACCCCATTAAGCTGAATCAGCTCTAATAACTAATTTAGAAAACAGAGCTGCCTGTTCCGAGTTCCACACACATCCTTAGAATTACCAGGTTTTATTTATTTATTTATTTTAGGAAAGTTTGTTAAGAATTCCAAACAACTTAGGAAATGTTTCCAGACACAAGAATTCCAAAGTGTATGTAGCTAACTTGTATTCAACAATTCTGAATATGAAAAATCTGTCACCATTTAACTACAGGATTTGGAGTGATATCTATGCTCTGTACCTCCTACTATCTTAAACTGTATCAGCAGGGCATTAATTTGGAGTTCCTGGAGACCTGGTAACTGGTAAACAATAGTGTCTAACCATGCAAACTTGGGTTTGTTTTCAGTAGATTTTATGTATCATTTTCTGTCATGATTACGATAGGTGCTCTATAAAATTAAACATTAAAATAAACTAAAGCAGAGCTTTAGTTTTTTGCATTATTTTGAGAAGTCTCAAAATAAGGACTGTTGTGATTAAGAAAGTAAATAAAGATAAAGGACCAAAAAATAAAAAATAGAAATTAATCAATAAATAAAGAACACAATGAAAACAAGCAATCTATGCTAGTTAGTTTTACATTGACTTAACACAAGCTGAAGTCATTTAGGAAGAGGAAGTCTTGATTAAGAAAATGTATGCCTCTATGAGTTTGGCCTATAATTCCATGGTGCATTTTCTTGATTGGTGATTTATATGGGAGAGCCCAATTTTCTGTGGCAGTGCTATCACAGGGCTGTTGTTTCCACCCACAGTGACAGTGGAACTGATCTATTGGGAGCTCACCAAGGCCAGCGGGACTGGGACTGAATAAGCATGGGATGAAACCGGAATTTCTGAACGTGGTGGACACTGAAGGCTGATGAGAAGCCAAGGTCAATGGGACTAGGTTTCGATCCTAATGCATGAACTGGCTTTGTGGGAGCCTAGCCTGTTTGGATGCTCACCTTCCTGGTCCTGGATAGAAGTGGGAGGACCTTGGACTTCCCGCAGGGCAGGGAATCTGGACTGCTCTTCCTTCTCGAGAGGGAGGGGGAATGAAGCGGGGGAGGAGGAGGGGAGTGGGGAAGGGGGCGATGTGTGCGAGGAGCTGGAGGGAAATGGAAAATTTTTTTGCAACAACTAAAATAAAATAAGCAAAACAAAAAAATTAAAAAAAGAAGTATTAAGAAGTATGACCTATATGGAAGACATGTGTCACTGGGGCCTGTTTTGAGGTTTCAAAGCCCATGCTATTCGTAGATGGCACTCTCTACCTTGTTGTGCCTCAGTATATGAGCTCTCGAGCACTTCTCCAGTGCCATGCGCGCCTGCCTACCGCCATGCTCCCTACAGTAGTAGTCATGATCTCTAGTCCTCTGAAACTCTAAGTCCCAAATAAACACTTTCTTTATAAGTTGACTTCATTATAGCATCTTATCAGGGCAATAAAAAAGTAAAGGACACCTGTGCAAGTTGCATTTGGTCATGGTGTTTCATCACAGCAATAAAAATTCTAGCTCATATTCCTCCATTTATTCCAGAGTGCTGTTTCCCCATATGCCAACATTTTCCCATTAAATGTTGTCATGAGTCTTGCACTGCACATGGCTTTAAGTGCAACAGTTAGATACAGATCTATTAAAATGTGAATTAGGATTCCACCAGTCTTTAAAACATTCAGTAACTAGATACTTCACTACAAATGGATTGGGGAAAAGCGTAATTTTAAAATATCACTGTAAATAAGGGGTGGTTGTTCCATATATCTTGATGTAATTATCATTTTATTTATTCCTTCTTATGCTGAAACAAACATATTATTGTAAGCAGTTTTCGATACTATACATCCCATTCAGCATCACTAAAGCATTTTAATTTATGAGAAATTTTTCCATGATGTCACAGGAGAAATGGCTATATATACAATATACATAACTAACATTTTATAAAAATTATGTGCCTTTAAAATTAATGATAAAGTGAGCATGTTTTTCATTACTAACAAATACAGAAAATAAAGCACATTTGTAAATAAAATACAATTGTTATTTTATGATGTTTTTCTAACTAGAAGTTATGCATATCTTCATTAGAAATGAAATAATTTACAAAATATGTTAATTTCCCCTGTATGTCACATTCATCTACATAAAACACTGGCCTAAAATCTGACTTTTAACTGTGAGTTATTAATTTATTTATTACATTCACAGGGCTGCTATGCACACCTGGTAAATTATGAATTCAATTGTTCATTTGCCCCTTATTGCATGGTGTGTGACATCTTGAGCAGGCAATTCAATTATGCTTTGGGGCCTGCATATGAAAATAAAGGTCTACCTGAGAGGGCTCTCAAGCTTTGGCCCAGTGACAGAAATAATCAACATCTGGTATTCCACCTTTTTCTATTCAAACTATATTTTTATATTAAAATTGCACGTAGAAAACATAAAGTTATTCTGCCTTTTAAGCCTCAGGACACGTATCACATTGCTTCCTATACAAACATAACACTGCTGGCTGGGTGGTGTCATTTTGGGATTCCGTATGTGAAGTGACAAGCAGAGAAACATGACTCTATTAAATGTCATTATGTTCTATAAAATGTGACACACTGATTGAAAGAAAAACAGTCGTTTTCAAACTTCATTCATATAGCCACTGAAAGAAGTTACTCCTCGCTTTGTGTTTTTCACAATAAGCTCGACAATTTGGGGTAATATATACGCGATTACAGCATATTTTAACTTTATGTGAGCTATAAATCAAATACACAGAAATATATGAATGTTGCTAAAAGAAAATGAAGCTGAACATTCCTAGGCAAACCATATCTCATGATGCAGAAGCTAAAGAATTTCATTTTCCTGAGAAAGTGCATAAAGCTCCCCTAATGTTTCGCCACCTTTGAGAGCAGTTAGTCCTTGTGAACAATAGAAAATGAAGATCTAATGCTAATACTCATAGTTAAATACCTAATAAGAGAGCACAGCTCATCCCCAGAGAAAAGTCCACATACATTTTTGCTAAAGATTGAGCCAAAGAAACCAAGGAATTTTTATACTTTTCATTTAGAAGTGGTAGAAAAGTATAATCCAGGTATTTCAAATTATTTTATTTTACTGAAATTAAAAGTTGCTCAGTGTTACTATTGTGTGGTGTAGCAGTATGAAATCTTGACTATGCCTGATGCCTTCCTGATGCCACATTCAGGCTACTACATGTATGCTCTGGTTAAGATGACTGAAAGTGTCAACAAATATTCCTCAGATCTAGTTCTTGGAGTCACATGTTTATATATGACTAATTTGATGGCTCTAATGTTACAAACTTTTCTAATCCAAAGGAAATTTTTATTTTTTCATCTATTTATTTTCATCCTGTATTATGATTCAGTATTTTAATCATGAGACATTTCATTTTTCCTAAATATTATTCTTTTCCATTCACTCAATATTTCTTACATACCCCACAATCTACTAATCATTTTTCTTGGTGAAGGAGATTCCATTTTATATATTTTTCTTTATTTACAAAGTACAAGTTTCCAAAAAAAAGAGTAGAACCAAACAATAATTTTCTGTTAAAAATCAGTCAAAAATTCACATGTTTTTGATACCTAAATTTGTAATCAAACTTAATTTTATTTGGTCTACTATACCATCTTCGACTTGAAACAAAATTTTAGAGGCCACATCATAGAGTAGACTATCATGAGTAATTTTAGGTTGACTGTCTTAGGGTTACTACTGCTATGATGAAACACTGGAACAAAGAAACAAGCTGGTAGGAAAACGGTTTACTTGTCTCATACTTACACATCAGTCTATCATTGATGGAAGTTAGGCAGGAACTCATACAGAGTAAGGACCTGGTTGCAAGTGCTGATACAGAAGCTATGGGGGAATGATGCTTACTGCTTTGCTCTTCGTGGCAGGTTCAGTTTGCTTTCTCACAGAACACAAGACCATCATCTCAGGGATGGCGCTCTCCACAATGGGCTGGTCCTACTTCACCACTACTTAAGAAAATGCCCTACAGCTGGATCATATGGAAGTATTTTCTCAATTGAGGTTCTGTCCGATCAGATGCCTCTAGCTTTTGTCAAGTTCCCATAAAACCAACTAGTTGCACAGTGGTGAAATTTCACAAAGCCTTGTCTGAATCTGATAATCTCCTTAGAAAGCTTCCATAAATGGAAGTGGTTGATTTACCATGGTCAAATGTCACTTAAGGATTGTCATTCTAAATTTCATATAGGAAAAAAAAAGAACCGTCAATTCCTATACCTGTTGTTCAATAAAATATTTATTACAATATTTAAATTGGCAAATGGCAGATTTTGCCTTTCAGAACTTTTAACACAAACGTAACAGCTAATCTGCACAGAACATGAGCACAGTGAATTAAGATTTCAGTTCTGTTTGGGTTTGAATATTTTCTTAACAGATTAGATTATACTCTAACTGTCCTCCGTCAGTAATACTTCCATGATCCGAGCTGAGTATAGAACTAAACATCAGAGAGTTGTAAGAGAAACAGTGAGGGTCAAGATGGTCTATAATAGTGACAGAGAAGTATGTTGAGAATAGGAAAAGGCCCCAACCCTTGTGAGGCTGTGGGGCATGATGCAATTTGACCAATACAATGCTCAGAAAAGATTGTGTGTCTCAGATGAGACTGGGTGACACCTAACAGGACGCAGAGTTAGATAAAGATATTAAATAGCAGCAGTTTCTTTTATAATGCCCTGACAGGCTGGCTATGCCGCTCTATAGAAACAGGCATATCTAATGAGTATCTTTTCCATTATTCCTCTAATCTGGTGATTTCCTGTGGATCCAAACAGATTTTCCACAAGTTGTATTCTTGAATTTGTTATGCATGTATAAACATTTGGAACGTTTTGTCTGAATTAAGTTTATGACCATGATTGCAGAGAGCATGCAATTTCTCAAATACAACATTCATGCAGTTGGTTAAACTATTCATTCACATAAGCAATCAGTGAAAGCTTTGATATAATAAGAAGAACTTTTCAATAAAAAAAAACAGTTGTGTTATGTCTTAGTCTTTGTTCCTTGCTGTGAATGATGCCACAAGTAAGCCACTCTTATAAAAGAAAGAATTGGGGGCCTGTTTAGAGCTTCATAGGTGAATTCCATGATCATTATGGAGAGAATCATGGCAACACACAGACAAACATGGTGCTGGAGAAGTGACTGAGAGATCTACAACTATATCCACAGGCTTGGGGGAGAGAGACTGGGCTTGGCATGGGCTTTTAAACTGACACAGCTCATCTCCAAGTGACACACTCCCCCCAACAAGTCCACACCTCCTTATGCTTCTAATCCTCCCAACGAGTCCCTTCCACTCTCTGGTGACTATTCGTTCAAATGTAGGGGTCTATGGGGGCCATATTTAAAACACTGCATTCCATTTCCTGGTCCCCATAGGCTTGTACCCATGTGAAAAATTCATTAATAGACAAAACTGTATTCAGAGCAACTTCAGAAGTCCCTATAGTCTATCACAGTATCAAATGCAGTCAGAGTGTTTCTGTCCCGACCACTTGTTATTAAGTAACTGATACAAAGGGTAAATATTAATTACAGATGCTTGGTTAATGGCTCAAGCTTGTTACTACCTAACTATTTAAATAACCAATATTTAATTATCTGAGCTTTGCCATATGTCTCACGATTGGTTACCTCATTTCTACACCTTATGCTTCCTTGGCGGCTGGCTGGCTTCTCTTCTTTCATCCCCTCTTCATCCCTGTATTGTTGGTTTGAGAGTCTTGCCTAACTTTATCCTGTCTTGCTATAGGCAATCAGCTTTTGTATTTACTAATGAAAGTAATTAATATTAACAGTGTACAGAAGTATTATTCCATAGCATTCAGTACTGTCCAAATTTCAAAGTCTATTCTGAGACTCATGGAAATTTCTTAAGTGTGATACCCCATTAGGTCAAAATAAAAACAGATCACATTACTTCAAGCATACAATCTCTCTCTCTCTCTCTCTCTCTCTCTCTCTCTCTCTCTCTCTCTCTCTCTCTCTCTCTCTCATATATATATATATATATATATATATATATATATATATATATATATATATAAAATCATTCTAAGATGGAGGGAAAGCCAGCATAGTGAGGAAATGCTGTATCAAAGCAAGACCAAAACCTAGTTGGGCAAACTCCAAATTTTGTGTCTCCATATCTGGTGTCAAAAGTTTCTTTGGGTTTTCAACTACTTTTAGCTTTAGTGATGGGAACACATTTCTCTCTTTTGGATTAGCCCCTTACCCAGCCTGCAATTTCCTTGCCAGGTAACTCACTACTGTGACTTTTCCAACATCATGGGGTATGCAACACAATCCAGGCTTCACCTGAACAGCTTCATGCAATGGCCTCTCTGGACTTCCATGCAGGTACACTCTTGCCACGTGCCTGGCCTTGGTGTCTTTCCTTTGGACAGAGTTCTACTACCGCTTTCTTCTATCTTTGACGCTAAGGCCTGAACCAGATGGCCAAATCTGCCAAGTTCTACTACTTGATGGGTATGTAACTTGGCTCTCTTATTCAATTACATTTGCATTAACTTCCTTTTGTTGGTTTCTTTCACAGCTTAATTAAAAAAAAAATCCTTTACACAAGCAGAAAGCTCAACTGGGTAGGATATTGCCCTCACATTACCAACAGGCTTTCCCTTAAAATTTTTATCTCCTTGAGCACTTAACACCATTACACTTTCTGGTGCTCTTTTCTCTCCTCTACTGTACTTTTTGTAATTATCTTTGTCCTACTAATTGGTTTTCATTGTAAATCTATATATGTGTAGTTATTAAAAACTACATTACACGATCAATACTAGGCTGCCTTGAAATCTCCTCTTCCAAAATTATTGATATGAAACTCTTAAATTTCTCTTCAGGCAGATTTTTTGACAGTGCTTAAAAGCAGCTATATTATTTGCAAAGAATATCAAAAGAGTGGCCTCTAGATCACTTACTAATATTTATCCCCTGTGAAACTTCTTGAGCTGATCCCTTAACATTTAAGTTGCTTTAGGCATTGTCTTCCATGCTTCTACTATTATGGCCCACTAAGTCCCACTTAAAACATTCAACTGCTTTTCTAATCTGAAGTCTCAAAGTTCAAATTCTCCAACAAATAGGATGATCAGGCCTGTCACAGCAATATATGCTCTTTGGTACCAACTTCTGTCTTAGTCATTATTCTATTGCTGTGAAGAGATGCCATGACTATGACAACTCTTATAAAAGAAATAATTTAATTGAGGACTTGCTTAAATTTTCAGAGGCATATCCATTATTATTGCGAGAGGGAATAAGAAAGCACAAAGACAGACATGGTGCTAGAGAAGTACCTTAGAATTCCACATCCTGATCCTTAGACAGTAGGGAGAGAGACAGCGCCTGGCATAGATTTCTGTCACACTTTCTTCAACCCTACCACACTTACTAATCCTTCTAAACTTATCAAAGTGTTTCTTCTACTCCCTACTGAGTAAGCATTCAAATATTTCAGTCTATGAGGACCATTCTACTTCAAACCATCACACATCATATCACATATCTGGTTAAAAATAATTTTTGATGAACTTGTATTAATAACCACACAATCATTCATGCTGATATGGCCGATCCTAGCAAAGAGATATTTCCATTTCCAAATTGGGTTCTTTAAAGGTCAATGGACTTGTCCATGTAGAAAACAATAGATGTATTTATTTATTCTCCAAAATACAACACTTCAGACTATTTCAACAGAATTATAAAAGCTGGCATTAAAATGACAAGCATAAAGCTGAATGCCATTTAAAAAGATGCTACAGAGATAAACTTCTACTTTCTCTGTTTTTTCATTGAACAAAAATGATTCCTGCCACACTCCTTTTATTGTTACAAAGCAGTAACAGGTTCAAAACATTTTACCATCATGTTTTTCTCTCTACAAAACTAAAACACTATCATAATATAAACATATATGCATAGGAGAGTAATCTAAAGAAAATGTTCAGGGAAAATTTAGAAATAAAATAAAATATGACTGTTATTGTCCAAACTGTTGTTTTAACTGTTAATAAAACTGTCAAGCCAGAGTATGTGAAATTCATAAATTGTTGTGAGTCATCAAATCCAGTCCAGCAAACTCACAAAAAGACAGAGCCTCTTCCTAGTACTCCAAAACCATTGTTTCCTGGAAAATCAAGGCATCATTAATTAGTGTACAGAAAACAAGATAAGAAGTAAAAGATATAAATCAGCTGCTTTTGTTTCACAATGTTCATGAAATGAAAATAATCAAGCATTCTTCTCATTGGAGAGTAGTTCTGTTTTATGACCACTTTTCTTTTTCTCTAGGTATGTACATTTCAGAATATATTACGTTCTTTTCAATAAAAGTTAACTTGGAGCAAATAATAAATCCAAACCTTGAATATGAAGCCATAAATTTATATGATCAGAGGCAAGTGACAGACTTCATCTAAACACAGCTGAGGCAAAGGAGCAAGTTCAGTTAGGCTGTATTCTCAGTTGTACCACCAAATGTAAACACTCAAATTATTCTGAGTTTGGAAAGCTATTAAGATCTCAATGTGTTTTATTAAAATTCCAGTTTTTAAAAAAAATTTTATTGGTAAGAACTCTTAATTAATATAAATTTAAAGTATCATTGCCTAATAAAATGCTGAATGTAAATGATCAATTTTATATAGGAAAAATACTTAGAACACATTTTTTTAACTCTTAAATTTGAAAAATTCCCACAAATGATTTATTTTATTGTAACCATAAAAATGTGATTAAGAAATAAATTCATTGCTAAGAATTGTATGCAATATTTAGTGTTTTATTTTTTTTTTTGAAAATTGAGAGTATAAAGACAAGCATTACTTTTTCTTGGGACAAAACACGTCTGCATGTTAATATCTGAGTTCTAATCCAGGATTCTCTCTTTTTATAGAAAATGTGTTTTTTATTCTAATATAATGTGGGTATATTTAGGTAATTATATACTTGGATAAATATATATTAGTATGTATAAATATATGTATATTGGTATACAGATACTCATCACAGATATACTTTTAAATGTAGAGAAATTTGTTTCAGTGTTTCCAGAATTCAGGTATTAATAAATAAGAATAAAATACACTTCAGGATTATAACTACAGCATTAGGAACATAACAAGAATTAGCATTTAACTCTGTGGGTTTTTTCTCCATCAATATTAGATAATCAATCTGAGTCAATTTTTGCCTTTTCTAATATATTTTAATGGTGATTTGTATGTTCATTCCCAGCAATTCAACCAAGGCAACCTCTACTTGTGAGCATTAAACATTTGATCAATATAAGAGTTTCACTGTAGAAATGGTGTTAAAAGTTTATTCATTCAGTGCACTCTTTAGAGATGATTAACTGTCTTTATTATATTAAAGCAAACCCAAAGCCATCTGCCAAAGGCGATTGTGTCCAAGCACTGAAACCATTTCATGTGAAAACTCATTTTCAGGCTCCTAATTATTTTTCATTACAGTGGCAGTGTGGAATAGATTGGAATTGGACAGTAATTGCCAGGTCTGAGCAGTGTGGACCATTGCAATGTATCAGTTTAGATGAAGTGTGACAAGGATACATCTAGCTACTATATAACTTCCATTAGCCAACTTCCCTGTCCCTGATCATGTAACACTTCATAGAATGTGGTCAGCACAAGGTCATAATAATGGCTTTCTGAGTGACTTCAAGTATTTTGTACAAGTGCAAGCTGTTAACCCCCTATGTTAGTATTGTTCTAGTAATATCTGGTATTGTTAACTGTCAAAATACCTATCTATTCTTCAGGAGGAAGAAGTAAACTTAAAAGTATGACTTCAAATTTAAATTTGGTTTCTTACACAGATGTTTGGAAGGAAAATTAGGCTAGAAATTGAGATAATGATTTCTTATGGTATTATCTTAAGTGATAATTATTTAGAACTATTTAAAAAGCCTTGTACAATAGTTATTTAAGTTGTATACAAGAAGGAAAAAAATAGTCTCAAATTATGTCTATCTGTACAAGCAAATGATCATTTTGTAGCTACAGTACCGATAGAACTAAACAGCTGAATCAAAAAAAAAAAAAACCTCTTGCATGAACTCTTTAAAGCAGTGATAATTAATGAGAAATGTGATTAATAATCCATTAGGTAACCTTCATCATATTCACAGCATTTTGCAAAATCCGGATATACTTATGTATATCACAATAGAGTGGATGTTATTGATATTTACCGGGTAACGTCAATGATGCAGTAAAACATTGCTTATTTCTCAGAATAGCTTTCAATGATAAATGGGCTATTTTGTTGATCCTAAATATCAAGATGTCAAATGTACTGGATATAATTCTGTGTGTGTGCTGACTTTGTGATGTGAAGAGGTGCAATAATTTGCTTTCAAGACAGTACTAGGTTTGCTCATGCAAAAAATTATATAATTATTTCTCAAATCTTTACAACTTACATATATATATATATATATATATATATATATATATATATATAGAGAGAGAGAGAGAGAGAGAGAGAGAGAGAGAGTCCTACCATAATTATGAATATAGGCTGCACCACACATACTTGCTTACATGTTTGAGCTTTGAAATATTATTTTCTGTTTAAAATAATTGCCAGTTTGCCTATGTTTGTAATTGTTTCCCATTTTGTTAATTTGGCCTCTTCTAACATGCTTTAAATTTTTCCAAATCATATCTAGACAAAAGTTATTTTAGCTAACTTGAGAAACTACCAGGTCACATGATATTTTATTATCTAACAACTGCTAAATTTTGAGAAATGTCTAAGTAAATGTAAAAGTAAAACATTTCTTGAGAAAACTGAAGGTATGTCTTAGTTTATGTAATTGCAATTGGATTTAGGTGACTCAGAAAAAATTAACTATTTGAGTCACTAATTTGAAAGAACCACATTTGATGAACGGGATAATTCAAGCCACAGAGCCATAAATCCCCACTTTAATTTAGTAGTTCTAACTCTCAGCTCGACCTTGTCCTCTTTCTAGGTAGCCTATTATGAGTTTAATCATAGGTTATAAATATATGTCACAACTAGGGTGAACAACACATGGATCTATCTATGCATAGCAGAAAGTACATGACACCATGACCCAAGTAAATTGCTAATGTTCAGAAACTGCATACTGTGGATAGTGAACACCATTTGTCCATGTTCAATCCAACTTCTGTTCATAAAAGAGCTAGACTACTCTCTATACGTAACCATTCACTTAACGATTGATATATAGTTTGAGATTTCATCATCTTTGCATACATATCAGTAACATTAGTTTCCAATCTTAATCAAGATAGCAGTAATACTGTTAAAAATGAAATAATGAATAAATGATGAGCAAAGAACAGGCAAAGACTGAAGGAGGACAGAGTTGGTTTCAACATATTAAGCAGCAAATGCTTTTGTACACATAGAGACACACACTAACTAGATAGATAGGATACGTGAGATCTTGGTTCCTAAAGAAATGGGTGCATAGGTCAAAAAGCACCAAAATAATTTCTTCTTATGAAAAAAGATAATCAAACGTCTTAGGTAAAAATGACTACTTCATACACTAGTCTTTCCTTAGTATATAACTTAAAAGGTAATAAAAATATTGGGGTATAAATTTATTAATAAAACAGAGTCAAGTGTGATATATATGTATATATATATATAGTATGCTTGTATGTGCTTAATCAAGATGATACATTGCAAAATAGAAATATATTTTTTAAAAAGGCCCAGTTCTTTAATCAATATAACATTGTCTTAATAATAAAAAAACAAAAAAGGATTAAAAAACAAAATTATTTTAGAGTAATATATATACATATATACATATATGTGTGTATATGTATATATATATATATTCACTCTGCTGGATATAGTATGTATGAGGGCCACAGTGTTGTGAACCTGTTCTAGCTTGCCTGGACGTCAGAGTGTTTGAGCTTATTTTGACTCTCTCAAAGTTGTTGACAACAGGTGTGGCTACAAATGAGAGATTCTGACCTAGGGTGTAGTTAATTCGTATTGTGGGTATAGCGGTAGAACCGCTCCACTTGGAGCAAATGTTGGAGAATTAAAGTCTATTCTTTATATCATGTTAATGAAGTCTTCTGCCTCTGCCCTGGCATTTTGGAGTGAAATATATAAGCATGTGGAAAATAAGACAACAAGACAGCTTCAGTGTTGACTGAATGTCCCTGCTGATGCTGTTCGGTTTCTGTCTCTTCTCTTATATCTCTGTTCCTTTGGTTTCATAATCCTAATCCTCAAGCTCCTAGCGTGCAAGGTGTGAGTTTTGATGAAGCTGGTCATGTACATGTATGGATAATTGTTATTATTTGCCAGAAGCATATAAATATGTATAAAGAACAATAATAAAAATAACAACCACAACAAACCCCTAAATCTTCAGCACGCTTAGCCATTAGGGAAAGGAAATTAAAAGTACTTAGAGATTTCATCTAACTCACTCCCTTTGGATAAGATCAACAAAACAAATGGGAGCTGATCCTGGTGAGGAATTAGGGTAAGGGACTTTGTTCAATGTTGATAGGAGTGACAACTGGCCACAGCTGTCAAGGAAATCAGTGTGGGGGGTTCCTCAGCATGGTTTACGGCCATTTTCAAATAAGTTCACATGATCTGAAACAAAAGAGTTAAAATTTTTCATGGTGAACAAAAAGATATGGGGTCAGAGGAGACTCATAAAGCATAACGTTTTGCGTCTGGTAGCAATCACTTTTCATTTTAACTTTTTATATTGAAGTTATTTGTACTGCATTAAATAAAATAAAATCACAGATGAATATGGAAGGATGAAGTGAATCCTGTATCTGCAAACGTGACATTCACGTGTCTGACCCATACAAGGAGAGGGGATTTCTCTCTGAGGTTTAGCTCCTCCCTTTACAGAGAAGGATCTAATCTTTGTCAAAGAGAAAAATCCCCATCGCTCACATGATGGTTTTTGAAAGCAGAAATCCTTGACTGCAGGCTCAGCCAGGGCATCCATTCTGATGGTTTGTAGCTTCAACAGATAGGCATCTTTCTTTACGGGTAGAAACAAGTGGTACTATTAAAAGACCTGGTTATATGACTCTGATACAACTCAGATCCTTGTTTTCTTACTTAACTTATTAACCAAGCTCCAATTCATCTTGACTTGATAAGAATGATTCTTTGTAACTAATCCTAACTCTTAATTTAAGATTAGTCGCTTTCTGGATCTGCAGACTTACATACTAAGATAAAGCTGCCATTGGCCATGGTATTAAATCAAAGCACAATGCCCCCTTAACCACATAACTCTGACAGCAGGGTTATGCAGAGCCTTAATGATTTTAAAGATAAGGGTTTTGTTGTTGTTGTTTTCGTCTGGTGCTTTTCTTTTGTCATTTAAGCTAAATCCACTGAAAATGAGGCCTAAAATTTTGGAGAAGCAACAATAGCAAAAGTCTCAAAGAAACATTACAGATGGAACATCTTCAAATTTTCCTAGTTTAGAAAAAGATGTGACTACCTCACATAGAACTGAGCCATCGAGAGCATGATAAGCATCCTATACATTGACGAAGCCTTTATACCATTAGGCTTAAAGAGTTCTGAGTCTGCCAACGTTGGCTCATAGCCTCTTTCAGTCTTGAGCTTTTTTGGTGACCTTGGATAGCACAGACTAAGAGTAATTTCACACTGTCAAACTTGGCTAATGTCACATAGATTATTAAGTACAGAAGATTTAGGAAACATTTTAATGAATATTATCATTAGTGACATAATTAGGTACAAATATTTAAATAGCGACATAAGTACTCTTTCAAGTATAAATTTACCCGAAAGCATTGCAGAGTCTGGGCAACTGCACACTGCTACCAGGGGTCCAGCCTAGAATTAAACCATGGAAAGGAATTGCAAGTATGTTAAAAAAGTTACCTCCAGAATTCATTTTTTTAAGTTTCTAGTCTTTTGATGAAATAAAATGATACTGTAATGTTTTTATCTTTATGCAATTACTTAATATTCCTAAATTTCCGGCAAATCATTTCAATTATTGTGTTGAAAAGTATCTTACATGTGACCAGTACTCAGTTTGAAAGCAAAAAGAATAGACCCTTTACCATGATAGTGGCAGCCAGCCACACTCTTCGCTCAGTAGTATTTGACACAGACAGTCACAAATAGATGGAATACATGGAAGGACCTCTTTCTTTCTGCAAGCACACTTCATTATATGTGGGCTAATAATCAGTATGAGGGTGTTTAAAGAAATGAACAATCCATTGTAAATTCATTCTCTGGGATAGTGATCTTGGGTAGTGAACCTTAAGAGTTTCAATAGGTGTCACTCTGACAATATGTTTCTCCCTTACGCTTCTGGAACCCTTATTCTTCAGCCCCCGACTGGTTCCACTGGCAAAAGCTGTGGTTTTAGTGCTAGGGTAAACTCTCCCTCTTGAGTAAGACTTGGAGGAGTAGTGCTCAGTTAGTGGAGAATTTTTCACAACATCTGAAAGAGCTTTGTGACAAGAAGAAAGAAAGCAGAGAGAAGAGAAAAAGAGGCAGATGTTAGAAGTAACAGAAAGAGTTCAGACATAAGCGCACATTGTGCAAAAAATACTGGTTTTGTTCCTCCAAACTGGAAAAAGAATAATCAATTAATAAAACAAGTAATCTTAAGAAACTAATTCTAGGTCCATTTATAGATATAAAAAATGATTTATAGATGCCACAAGGATGTATACTTTACTTTATGATTGTTTTCTTTGTGTGTTTTGCTTTGTTTTTCTCATGATTTTCCTTTGGTTACAGACTTGTAGTGAGGCAAAAGGCATAATGACAAGCTCTCAGAGCAAGATTTCCGTTTCTTCTACAGCAATAAAAGAACTTGATGATTCTGAATACTTATTTTCTTTTAGACTTCCCTCAATCTGTGTTCGTTTTGCAATTCTGTGAACTATTTAATTAGAGGGATAAAATTAGATGGGCATTTAAATGAATAAACAAACTTACGTTCAAAGAAATTGAAGAAGCATTCAGTACTATCACTATTTTAGCCTAAACTGCAATAGTACTGTCTGAGTATGTGTCCCCATGGGAGTCACTGGGCAAGACTAGAGTTTAGCACAGTGTTTATTGAGATCAGACCAATTCAGAATTTCAGATCAGTGTCCATAAAAATCTTAAAGATATGAATAATTTGCAAAATAATAAAGGGCATATGAATATTTAAGCATGTATAGTGTCTGTGTTTCTAGAGTGTGTGTATGGTGTGTATAGAATGTGGTATGTATGTATGTATGAACTTTTTATATATGTGCATTTATGGTTTATGTGAATGATGATTGTGTTTGAGTGTGGCCTGTGTAATATGTAGTGCATATAATCTTTTGTGTTCTCTATGTATGGGTGGGTGTATGTTTTCATGTGTGTGTGTGTGTGTGTGTGTGTGTGTGTGTGTGTGTTTCTAGAGTGTGTGTATGGTGTGTATAGA
>NC_022031.1:28148439-28152619 GCF_000317375.1 Microtus ochrogaster
TTTTTTTTTTTTTTTTGCAATTCAATTACCAGTACTCACATTTTTATACTGGAGAAAGAATCACAAAGACTTAACTTTGAAATATTCACAAATGTTTTGGTTAGTTTTTGATTTCAGTGAAATATTTTAAATCTAGGAAACTGTCTATTTTCTTTGTAGTAAACTAATACAATACTGTCAAATATTCTTTTGATAATAATTTTTTCATTAAGTATTTTGCAAAAAAGCTGTTTAGGTTAGTTATTACATTTGTACTTTTGTATAATATTGTCAGTTTTAAATGAAGCATCTTTCTATCTTATCAACAGAATATTAGAGAAATGTCACTATTTATATAAGATGTTGTGGGCATCTTATATAAATGGATGTATGTTAGTTAGAAATAGCAAGCTTAGGTTCTTCACACGAAATATAATTTGCACAGCATTATTCTTGAAAAATATTTTTATAGTTCTTTAAACATTGAAAATTGTCAAATAATTGATGTACTCAAAATGTATCTATTGTTCTTAATATGCAGAAATTAATAAGTATAACAATAAATGTTTCCAAGGTTCCTACATGGTTACAGACTCAAGTACTAATTTTCTGCGCAAAATTCCACAGCCATTATATAATTCCAGAGTTTCAATAAGTTCAAATGTAAACATGGAGAAAGAAAAATATGTTCTGTAGTGACCTTTATGCTCCAGGGTTTATTATGCCCCTGTCACCTACCTAGCCTTAGAACACTGTTGTTCTTTAATCCAGTCACACCTACCAGATGAATGTCATAACATAAAATGCAACCCTGAAATAATCACAGTTCCAAAGTGCTGAATAACACTAACTGTTGTCACCACCAATCCTTGGCCCTTGAAAGGTGAACACTGAGGGCATTGCACTTCTCCTTTTACCTTGGAAGTAAAAACATTCTCTTGGGTCAACATTCACCCTTTTTCCCTCATGCATGGCCTCTCTTGGAACTTACTTTGCATGCCTTCACACAAACTGTTGGTATAACAAAGGTCAATGAGAGTTTGTATGCATAAACAGATTTTTATCTGTAGAGTCTACCTGATACTTTTTTCACTGTCACTCTTTCATTTTCAAGTGATGTAATTGTTCTGTAACCTTGAGAATTCCCATATGCTTCTGGTTATATTAAACTGATTATATATGCCCATCAGCAAAAGATCATGCAAAATGATATCCAGTTCATACTTCTAAAATTGGCTTTAAGAAATATATATATATATATTTAATAAATCTGGTTTCCATGGAGATTTAGTGGGCTACAATCTCTGCAGCTGTTTATAGAATGTAGATGTTGAAATTTCTATTATTTTTTATCTTCAGCATGTATTGAGGGTTAACTTTTTTTTTCCTGAAGTAGTTCTTCAAAGTTCTGCAATTTTCCAAGTGGCAAATGAAAACCACATACTCAGATGATTAAATTATACAAATATATTACATAGCAAAACAAAACACATATTTCTCAGATAAGAATGAGAAGATAAAATTGCTATTGAAAACAACTCATTTTGAGAAGAATTATTTCTTCATTTTAAAATGGTGTGGTTTGAAATTTAAACCAATATTAGCATAATTGCCTAGTAAATACAAAGCCTCAGATTTTTTTCTTCATCAGCAGAAAAATTTCAAAACATAGAAATATTTAATGTACATATTTCTGAATTTACAAGATGTGACTGCATAGGATAACAGATACAAGAGATGATTGTAAAGTTGTTTAAGTTACGAAATCAGTAAAATTGATTGTATTTAAATTATTATAACTTAAAACGTATCATTATATATTATGAATAATTATCTTTAGCAAACTACATCTCAAAAATATCAGTTTGTTTTAAAATTGAATCTTGAGTTTCATTGCTACATCATATTTATTTTTCTTCCTGTAGTGTCCAATTTTGTGGCCAAAATGACCAGAGTCCACATGTTTATCTTACAATTGACATTTTGTTTAGTTCTGAGCTTTGCATTCCCAAGTTTTTTATGTCATTAAACTTCTCCAATTGCTTGACCATCTTGAAGTATCTTGAGTCATTATGAACTTGTATTGCTAAAGGTAACTTTTATTGTATGACTTGATGCTTATTGAGACATATATGAATTTATCCACCCCTCCATTTTACCCCTTCAGCTCTGTCCATATCACCTACAACATGTCCCTATCCCAACTTCATATTATGATCTTTTTTTGTGATAGCCCACTAAGTCCAGAGAGTGTTATCCACATGTCATGGATATGTCACCATCCTTTTGAACATAGGTTGTATTTTAGTGTATACATGTATGCAATTCTCAAATCATCAACAAAATACAAAAAAAGAAGACTGATGAATGCAAACAATTTTTGACACCCTGTCATTCCCATGATACTCACTCTAGTACGATTCGTCTCTTTGATACCTGTGGAAATTTATTGTCTCTATATCGTGAAATACCAGATCGACTTCATTAATCTACCAAATTCCTTATCTATCAATGAAATATTTGCATTAACGTATGCATTGTGCACTTTTGAAAGTTTCTCCAGGAATTATGATCACTTGTTGCTTTTATAGAGGACACGGATTAAACACTAGCACGCAATGTTAGCTCAGAAGTTTTCCAACTCCTGTTTCAGTGGTTTGACATCCTATCTGAACTACCCAAGGACCAGGATAGTAGGCAGTACACAAAATAGACACAGGATTTTACGATTTCAAGGAGATGACCCCTTGATACCTCAAAGACATGCCACACCCAATGAGATGTCTATATGATCTGTTTTGGATTAACATGTTTGTTCTCAACTGCTCTGCCACCTAACGCCTGCTACCTCTGTTGCCTTGGCATGGACTATTATCTTTCTTAAAACATAAGCTCCCAAAACACACTTTCTCCTATAAGTTGACAGACTAATGTTGTTTTATCACAACAATAGAAAAGGAATTATTAAGCAGGAAAAACACTTACACATACGAAATAAATGAATATTTTAATGTCCATTATAATTTTTCAGCATAAATTTAAACCCAAATCTCATTCATAGGACCATTTGGAAACTTCCTTCTTTTCCACTTACTGTATTTATAGAGCACTTAAACACCTGGGTAAGCCTTTCTTATCTCAAAGGAAGGATCATCCTAATGTAGCTTCGCTTTCCATTCCCTCATTTCTTCTCCCCTACCTAGTTTCCATAACAACATGATATCTCTGTTTCTAATAATTTAGATATGCTTGATGAATATTTATTAAATGTTTGATTGTCTTGCTTTCCATTCTGTTGTATGCCACTACGCAAGTAAGTGTTGATGGAAGAAACTATATCTTGTTCATTTTCATTTCTTGTGATTAGCAGAATGGCAGACATTTAGAATTACACAATGATTATTTGTAGAAGAAATCAGAGTATTTCAATACATTTGAGGCTTGCTAGCTTTGGGGCAATGTATTATAAAGTCTTCATTAATTATTTAACTTAGGGGCAGTGAAGGCGAAGGTATAAGTCACAACAATCCCACACCAGTTTGGAATTATGATTAATAGAATGGTTATTTATTTAAAGGGGAAAAAACTTACAGGTCACCATCCCAGGAAACAGCTCTCTGCACAATCAGGAAGGGAGTCTAGTCACCAAGCGGAGCAGGAAGTAAGAGACAGAGGAGAGGGAAGTGGCAGCTTTTTTAAAGGGAGAGAGACCACGCCCCAATGGGCTGGTATCTCACCGGCTATTAGCTGAAGTAGTGGGAGGATTTCCTACAACAGGGCAGTCTTATAGCTGCAGATATCTAGAACCAGTGAATTTATATAATTCCCTGAAACATATGTGATGCTTTCGAAATTATATAATCTTCCACAGGTTATGTGGTTCATTGTTTTCACTAATTAGATATTTTTTTTGTCTTTTTCTTTTTTTTAATTTATTTATTTATTAAAGATTTCTGTCTCTTACCCGCCACCGCCTCCCATTTCCCTCCCCCTACCACAAATAAGTCCCCCCCTCCTCAGCCCGAAAAGCAATCAGGGTTCCCTGTCCTGTGGGAAGTCCAAGGACCGCCCACCAGGTCTAGTAATTTGAACATCCAAACTGCCTAGGCTCCCACAAAGCCAGTGCGTGCAGTAGGATCAGAAACCCATTGCCATTGTTCTTGAGTTCTCAGTAGCATACAAATGGATGGAAATAGAAAAC
>NC_022031.1:28157846-28165299 GCF_000317375.1 Microtus ochrogaster
TTAAATTATCTTTGGATATTGGTCTTTATGATATTTGAAATATTATAGACACTCTATTGCAAGTATTAAACACAGCCACAAATTTCAAATCTCACAAATGCTCCATAACTATGTGAAATGGGAATTTGATAATTGTTCTAAAATAATTATGGTAATTTCTTTCTAAATAATTTTATTTATGAATTAGAAAATGATTTCCTTTACTTTTAAAAATGTAAGATTTTGCTAACCTGAGTACTCTAATATCTGAATTTTCTCCTTTTCTCTTATCATCTCTGCTAGGAAATGAGCAATGAGCAAACCTTTTTGCCATAATTACAATATGAATTACTTCCATAATTTCAGATATTCAAATGTGGAAATTTTAATTAGACATTAAATTGACACTAACAAAATATTGTTGCAATCACATTGTAAAACTGAGTCTTGTTTTCTTACTATTGCATTCAAATATTAAAATAAATTATAAATATTTGTCTATTATTTCAGGGACTACATGAATTTTTTTCTCCACCAAACAATTCAATTACTGACTTATAACAGAATCATGAAATTTAAAAAATGAATTGGGATATACTAAAGAAAGTTTTCACTGATTAATCTTTGTATAAAAAGTACAAATTGTAGTTGGTTTTGCACAAGCAATTCTTCTTGTTTGTAAATGTCTCATATATATTTTTTCTCAAAAACATATATATTCATACACACACACACATATATATATACAAACAGAATTGTACTTAGTAGATAGTTATTATTTACATAATATATTTTATTATCCATTTACTTTAAGGATTCTGAAGGAATTAAATGCTCCTTAAAAGTAATTTTCCTTATTCAAAATGTTCAAAATGGCATTTTTTTTTATTTTCAAAATTCTTACTTTTAGGAAAGACAAATATTCAAAATCTTTTCCTTATTACTTACATTTTTCAAAACTTTCCATCCACTGACATAATTTCTCCTTTGCATGGAAAGACAACACAGTTTTCTATGCTCTTTGCCCATTTCTGCAGAAGCTGACACGTGATAAACACTCATATTTTCTTTCACTTGGACTATTTTTTTTTCTGGAAATAAGTTTTTTTTGGTTCGTTTTTGTTTTTCGAGACAGGGTTTCTCTGTAGCTTTGGAGCCTGTCCTGGAACTAGCTCTTATAGACCAGACTGGCCTTGAACTCACAAAGATCCACTTGCCTCTGCTCCACGAGTGCTGGGATTAAAGGCGTGCCACCACCTCCTAGCTCTCTTAGCTTTTTCTTCTCTAGAAATTACCTGACTGCTAACATAATGCAGTTAAGAGAAAGATTTCTTCCAGGCATATGCCTATTTTTTTTTATATATTTTCCTTCAGTCAATATTTTCTGGATACTTATGTTATGGTTTCAGTTTCACGTATCCCTCATGAGACTGTAATTGGAACAATTGTTCTCTAGTTAATGATGCTGTTTGGGCGCATGTGGAGCTTACAGGAAGTAGAACTTCACAGTAGAAATATATTAAAAGAGATTGGGATTTCGTTCAGTCTATACTACCTCTAATTCTATCGCATGCAGATTAGTCTTTGGTCTTCCACGGTGTGAACAACTACCCTTCCACCTCCTCCCGCCACAGTTGACTCAATATACCACGTCCTATTGTCTGTGATGGTGTGAAACAAATCTTCTGAAACCATGAACAAAAATAAACTTTAACTTCTTCAGTTATTTTTGTGGTTTTGTGTGTGTTTGAAAATTATCTGATAAATATTACACATGTGATTCTCCATAATGAGACTACTTATTAGCTTCCCAAGACTGTCTCAAACTAGGCAATAAGCCTTTCTTCCTTTGAAAACAGGAACAAACATTCAAAATTATTTATACATTGTAGGATCCTGTGTGGTCATTATGAGAATAGACATTGGTGAAGGGCATCCTTGACACCTCGGTCATGAGACACACTGATCATTTAGTAATGATAATTGGTTTAATGAGATGATTAATGTGGTCCTTTGATGAAAACATTAGCTGTTGTATTCATGAGAAACCATCAGGAATTTTCTGTATGTCCAATTTTGCCTTCAATTGCTGTGATGGAGACCAGGATGAAAAGCAACTTGGGACTGAAAAGGTTTATGTGTCTTACACTTTCTAATTTCCTAATCACAGTCCATCACTGAATTAGGACATCAAGTAGGACAAGAAACTGGAAGTTGGAATTGAAACAGAAACAGTATTTACTGGTTTGTTACTGAAATGGTTTGCTCAGCCTACTTTTTTAAGCATCCCAGGAAGCACTCCAGAGATTGTATTTCTTACAGTGGGTGCAGCCCCCTGACATTAATCATTAATTAAAAAATTGGCCCACCAACTAGACTACAGGTCAGTATTATGAAGGCATATTCTCAATCAAGTTTCTCTTGACAGATGACTCTAGCTTGTGTAAAGTTAGCAAAAGGCTATACAGCACACTGTATCTGTTTAAACTTTTTCATATCTATGCTCTCGCTCTCTCTCTCTCTCTCTCTGTGTGTGTGTGTGTGTGTGTGTTTTGCTATGGTGCTCCTGATTTAATGTTTAACAAAAATTATTTTTCATGACTATGTGACCATCAGCATTGGTGCTCTTTTTCTGTGTTTTCTACTCAAATCTATCTGTTCATAAAATAATTTAAGTTTAAAATAGTAAGCAAATTCTTTGTCAGATGTGTTAATATGCTTGTTATTTTCCATGGACCTATGACTGTTAACTATTAATAGGGAATATCAATTACTCTTTCCCTTTTAAAACATTGGTCAGTGATTTTAATCACAGATATTTCTTGATTGACTCAATTATGGAAAATATCTTACAACCAAGGAACATAGGAATGTATGTTACAGAATTTGAAGAGTGGCAAAACAAGAATTTAGGCATTTTGCATCCTAATTCATTAATCTTTATTTCAGTGTATGCTAAAATTTCCAATATGTAACTGAGTTATTTACATGAGTTTTAAATTAAAGACTAATACTATATATTAAAATTAATATAGAGATAAATAACATCCAACATATTCACTGGAGAAATGTAGAAAGTTTGAGCATTACAAAGCAGAAACTTAGAAAATATAAATATTATTTGTAAGTTTATTTTCTGATGTATTTCACTTTACCAAAACAGAGTATTGCAAAGTGTATGTGTTCAATAAAACTTTATTTAATACCTGAAATTATGTATCAACTACAGCTAAATACAAATTAGTTTTGTAAGTGAAAGTAATGAAATAATACATCTTCTTAGTTTAGGTTACAGTTATAAGTTTCACAACTTTTTATTCAAAACTGACTTTTCATTGCATGAAAAGGAAAGTCATATATTACCAGGCATATTGTCTTTGCTAGTACTAAAAAAAATCATTAATATGATTAACCTTACCTCATTATTTTTCTTTTTTGCTATGCTGTCTTCCTTTGTCTCCTAGTCACTGGAGAAGTATTTTGTGTTGTGTGTTTGTGGACACATATGTGATCTATTTATCTAAGCTGGATTTGTATTAATCAAGGACAGAACATGTTTATGTCACAGATTCAGGGGGAATCAATAATCAGGAAGTAATGGAGTATATAGAGAACAAAAGAGAGAAGGGACCAATAAAATTAAAGTATATATTTACGGGTTCCTGGGAAAATTAGCTCAAATGCACAAGGGCATTTAGCTTTAAAGAGTAGAAGATTCTCATACAACAGAGACTAATGGGTTATGATGAACATAAGAGAAGCTTGGAGACCATTAGCTTGAAAAAAAGGATTTTTACCATACTTGTTTAGGTATTAAATTTTGTCTTCTGCTGGAGTCATCACCATTTCTTGATGCTGGCATATCACTCTTAGTTTTATTCAGCAGGAGCTCTCTTTGACATCGGTATTCTTCACTAAGTTTTCATCATAATGTTTAGGTGCTTTCCAGATGACTGGGACCACCTGCATCCACCAGCAACATATGGTTCTCCAAACTTCCTGGTACATACCAAGTTTGAAGTTCTTGTTGTTCATTGACCCATGGAAATGTTGAAAGTAAATCTCTTCTCCTTGGACTATAGTCTCTTGCATGTTCAATCTTAAAACAACAAAATACCCATTGTTGAACAAAATTAAACGATAAAATGTCTAATTTAAGATATTTTTTCTAAATAAAATCATCTTATGGAAAATGTAGCAAACAATAACATTGATTATACATTAAAGTAGGCATAAAGCCGTTTACTTAATAGTTCTAAGATTTATGCTTTGCAGAGTTTAAGGTCATGCAGACAGATGTCAAATGCAAAAAGCCTGACTTCATGAACCTTTCCTTTTTAATGTTTAATTCCATCCCTATTTTAAAGGAAATTTAATTTAAGAGAATTATATCCATATGATTCTAGTTCATTTGTATTTAGCTGATCAATGTGCTATTTTATAAGGCTCGTTTGATGTCAAGGAGGCAGCCATTCCCTTCTCCCCTAAGGCTTTGGAATCATATTTTCTTCCTTTAGAAGCATTTGGCAGTTTATAAAACCCAAGTACCAAAAAAAAAAAAAAAAAAAAAACCCAAGTACCACAGACTAAGCTTCGGTTTAAAATTCAGAGCATGAAAACATGGCACAAAACATTAACAAGAGCACTACGTTTTAATTACAGAAAAACTTTTAACATATTGATTTATATATCATTTGCTTATTTTAATTATTAATTAGAAAATCAGTTTCTTAAGACAAAGAAACATTTTGTGAAAGATTAGAGGAAGGACAGCTTCGTGACCCCAGAAGAGGAGAGTACTAAATATTTCAAAACAACCTGTCTAAAACTTTCTAATTACCCACTTCCTTGAAAATAAAACAGGTTATATTAAGAAAAACACAGACTTTGAAGATGGGTCTATCCTATTCTAACTTTAATAGACATATTGATTCCTATTCTTATCTAAAGTGACACATTCTGGTTTGTTTCATTGCAGAAGAAAGAGAATGTCACAGATCCCTAGGGTACTCAATGTGAGTACATCTTAACTTCCACCATGTGTCCCTCTGAGCTAAGGTTGGATCTAACATTCTCTTTTAATTTGCAGTGTTGGAGTTCATCTCAGTATTCTCAAGTTTGAGTACATTTTATACATTGTCTTTCTGTCTTGCTCTCTTTGTCATTAATGGTAGGTGGGAAATTAGGTTTTACAAGTCATCAGTTTTTCTAACCATTTTTTTTCTTAACCAACTTTTCAGGATGGGTAGGATCTATGATATATTTCCTTCATAAATCGTGGTCTAGGATAATAATAAATTTCAATAAAATCATTTAAATTTTAACAGATATTCTCGATTTGTCTTTCATAGTTTGCATTTTTTCTTTACTTGTGTTTCTCTCTGATTTAAGAGTTTATCAATTTTTGAGTCAGATATAGTATAGTCTACAGACCACAATACAGAAACAGACACACAAAGGCGCACACACACACACACACACACACACACACACAGAGAGAGAGAGAGAGAGAGAGAGAGAGAGAGAGAGAGAGAGAGAGAGAAATGGACAAATACATATTTGAACCTAAATGTATACAATGCAGACAATGACAGAATCTCCCTTTAAAATGCATAGTGTAATAAATACAAATAGAGAAAGCCAGAAAAAAAAGTGACTTGAAAAAAATGTGCTAACTCTGGAAAATACTATCAACTTCTGCCAAAAGTGATATCCTAAATGATATTTTTATCTGTATTTTAAAATATCATTTAAACACACACACACACACATTTTTGTACAAATCCAGACATATTCCAAATTTTGCTCTAGAGAGTTCAGGGATATGTGGTGTAGAAAGTCCTTCTGTATATGTGTTGCTTTTATTGGTTAATGAATAAAGAGGCAACTTGGGCCTATGGCAGGGCAGAATAGTGTAAGGTGGGAATTCCAAACAGAGATAGGAGAAAAGAAGGCAGAGTCAGAGAGACAACATGTAGCTGCCAAAGAAGAGAGACACACTCCAGAAACTGACTGGTAAGCCATTTTAATCTTGTGGTGATATACAGATTAATAGAAATGGGTTAATTTAAGTTACAAACGTTAACCAGGAATATGCTTGAGCCATTGACCAAACAGTGCTGTAATTAATATAGTTTTGTGTAATGATTTGCATCCAGACAGTCGGGAAATAAATGAGCAGTCACTGTGTACAGATATGAGTCACTAAATTTTAAAGCAAAAGCCTGACTATGCCAAAAGGGACGCCAGCATCCATAGTGCTCTTGTGACAGTGTTAGGAGTCTTTTCCTTACATCTTTTACTTGGTTCTACCTCACTGTGTTCATCATTTTAAGACTAATAGGTAGGGGAGAGAAACTAAGACAAGCGGAAGAAATAAAAATAGATACATAGCTAAGAGTCTAGGTCCTACAAAATAATCATGAATAATTTATATACTGGTAGGTAGCCTCAGTCTGGAACCCTAAAGTTGTGTGTAAGGAAGAATTATTGTACATATCAATGTCAAGGACTCTGGAAGTACGTATACTAGAAAGCCCACCATTGTCTGTCATTCCCACCTTCTGAATGTATTTGGTTACTCATGTACTTCCACAACCTCCCTTCCAGTCTTTTCATTTCCTTCCGTATTCTTTGTCCTTTGCAACAGAATTTTAAACGTATTCCCTCCACATGCAGAAGCATATTTCAAATAAGAAAAGGAGAAATGGAACAGTTGGATTTATGCTACCTACAAATATCAGTGTATACTAGTGCATAGCCTATAGTAGTTCAGTATAGTAGAATTCCTGTATTGCTATTGAATTTGAACGCTATCATATTAATCAGTGTTTTCATTTCTCAATTTGAAATATATGAGGCAGCTTGTTCATGTGGCTGCATGTTTCTCTTAGCTATGAAGTTATACATTCCAGATGTAATTATGAAATTGATTATATTTGTAAGTAAACTAATGAACTAGGAGAATGAAAAGAGATTATTCCAATTAGTATTACTAGATCTGAAAACCTCAAAAGCAAGTTAATAAATAACAGTATAAAAATAACTGTTGAAATAAGTAGAGATGAGAGAACTAAAATGTGCTATACAGCTTCATCATCTAAAACTCCACTTTAAGCAAGTTTTTTGCTTCACTGGCTGCTATATGCAAATGTCTCCTGTACAGAAAAAGAATACCACCCCCCCCACACACACACTTTTACTCATTGCATATATGGAGAGCAAGACAGACTAAATTCCAAGTTGGTGAACTAATGAATATTATTGGGATTTCTTACAGTAATATGACCGAGGCGTTAGTTACAGGAGCAGAAATTACTCAAAGTCAGTTGTATAACCAAAGCCCACCCAATAATGGGTGCCAGATTACTTAAATATGAAGCATACTATAGCCTACAGGATGCTCAACTGGTGTTAGAGTATCTTCTCCAGGGATCAGTTAGTCTAAACCTTTTTTTTTCATTTTCAGATTTTT
>NC_022031.1:28165479-28186158 GCF_000317375.1 Microtus ochrogaster
CTTCATCCAGGTTTAGGAAGGTGAGCATCCAAACAGACTAGGTTCCCACAAAGCCAGTACTTTTGTAGGCAGCTCATCACAAATTTGGTTTTGCTTTTGATTTTGTTTTTCTGTTTTTTTTTTCTAGGTATTTTGGTTTTCTGTTTCTTTCAGACAGCTGGTGTTGTCTGAGAATCTTATTTGCAGCTTGGCTTTTCTGAGAGTGTCCCTCAGCAGTCTATACTCTTTACATTGGGGATGGCAGTAGCCCAGAGAAACTGATCATTTTTTGGGACTTCCTGAGTGATTTTGATTTGTTTTACTTCTTGTCTTAAGGAGTTTGCCTGTGGTATGTCATATCCCTTTAGAATATCATACTGTTTCACCTCTTTGCAAACACCCTGTCTTCAGAAGTTTCCCTCCAAGATAGAAGGTCTTAACTTCAGAGAAAACTACTGCTCAATGCTGATTAACAAGCGCTCCACATTGTGCTGTTAAGGGAGGCACTTTTAGGTATTTGGTGAAGACATACAGTAAAGAGAAGCATCTGGTTATATTAAGTTTATTTCTCTTTTTGGCATTAATGAAGTTTGATTAGGTGAAGATTAACTGAATGTAGTGATAAGATTTATATTTGACATAAATATGCTTCTCCTAGAAAGAGATTTTAAGTTTATTTTTTGGTATTACCATCAGACTGGTAGTGTTTTCATTTTTACCTTCAAGCAAAACCAAGAATCTTACTCTACTGTTACATGCCCACAGTCAACTCTTCATAATTACTTCTTGATGTCAAGTACACCTGCATTAAAAGAAACCCCTGCACAGTGTAGGCTCCTTCCTAGACCCCAGTTTAGGCACAAACCACACCCAAATGCCTAATTTCACAGAAATATCTTTTATTAAAGGAGGGAAGAAAAGTTAAAATAACTGCTTTCTGACTCAGGCAGAAAAACAGCTGCAAATGACCTTGAACGTGTGATTTTTTTAAGAAGAAAACCTGGGCAGGGCTGTGTTAGAATGGGCTAGAATGGCAGAGTATGTCTTAGTTGTGTGCATTAATTAGGTGATCTAAAGGGGAATTTTGATTGCTGGACTTTAATACTTTGATAGCTGGTACCTTGGTAGTCAGTCTCAGAAGTAGGGAGTGACCAAATAACGAAAAAGGCCTCAGTGGCTAGCTTTAGGAAGGGAATCTAATGGTTTTTAATACGGAAGCAGAACTCCGGGAGAAGGGCAAGACCTACCAGAACTATACTTGCCAAGCTCGAAATGACCTGAATCCCCTCATATTCTCTGTGTATGTGAAATCTATGGCACCTTGGGCTCTTATTTCCCTTAAATATTTCATGCTTGTGCATGTCTATACTTTTTTTTTTAGCCTCTTCTTTAACCTTGAGTTTTATGTCATTCTAGCTGCCTCAGCAAGGCTTTTTGTCTTTTCTTCCTGCTTGTAAATCCAGTTGGCATTTTTTTTTAATTTTATGATCTGTTTATTGTTGTTTTAGGTATATGAGTTTGCCTAATATATGTATATGCCCAAAGAGCAGGCCTGATACCTACGAAGGCCAGCAGAGGGCAGCAGATACCACTAAACTGAGTTAGGTGCTGGGAACTAAATCCCAGACCTCTGCAAGAGCAGAAAGTGCTCTGAACACTGCCATATCAAACAAACCCCCAGTATGTCAGAATTATTTTTCATGTCTTGCCTACTGCCAGCAAATCTTGAAGTTTTTGTTTCTCTTGCGTATGGCAAAAAGCCCAAGCTCAGTTCTGGGACTTGAAATCCTACCAATGCCTGATCCTAAAAATCCACCAACCCCTGGCTTGCTCCCAAGCTCAGGACTAGAAATCCCACCAAACCAAACCCTGTAAATCTCTACACTAGAAAACTCTAGCTCCATCAAAGCCTAGATAAGCCTGCCTCCCTCCCTTTACTGAAAGGGCTCTAGCAGGCTAGAGCATTGCAATCATGGCTCGGTCAGATTTTGCCATTTTCCCTTTCCCTCTTTCCCTCTGCCTTGCTAAAAACTGTTAGATTGCATTCTTAAGGCTAGCTATCAAGGTCTCCTGCCTTATGTGGCCACTTCCCCCTCCTGAGGCTGACTACCAAAGTCTATTTATCAAAATTTTGAAATACAGCAGTCAAAGGCCCCCTTTTGTATACTGCAGTTAATATGCCCAATCAAAATTAAGCAACTCACCCTAACATCGAGTTTCTCCATTTCCCTTTAGAAACTGCCATTTGCCTATGGCTCTATCTGTCTCCTCTCTATTCAGATGCAGTCCTTTGTCTCTTAATGGCAAACATCACTTTCCTCTCTCCCTTGTTCTTCCCCCCTTCTTCCTCATCTCTGACTTTTTCTCTTGTTCTCCTCCTTTTGTTCCTCTGGGGTAAACAAATCTCCTTGGTGCTAAGAGCTTGGTCTTGGGGTGTCTTGTGCTGATACCAGCCCTTACAGTTACTCTGCTACTTGTTCTCCAAGCGGAGGCAACGGCCCTCATGGGTTTTCCCAACTAATGTCTTTGTTGTGCGATGTGACTTTATAGTTTTTCTTGGCTCCTGCATGCCAGGATACCTTTCCTTTCAGTGCTGTACCACTTACATCCTGTGGGTTAGCTGGCCTCCCCACTGAGTTATCTGAGATGTTGCTTTACTTAATTCCTTGCAACAGTGGGTATTCATGATTTCCACTTCTCAGCTTTACTTCTAGAGTTTCAGTCGGCACTGTGCTCTTCATACTGATTGCTCGAGGTGTGCATTAATAAAAGGTGAATTTGTCATGCTTGTGGTTTCCGTCTGTAACTCTAGTGTCTTAGGAGAAAAGCAAGAGATCATGACCAGATTGGTCTGCACTACACAGGAAGGTTGAGATTAATTTGGAAAGCAAAATATTAAGGAAAGAAGCAGAGAACAAATTTTTAAAAATCAGAAATGAAATGGGAACTTTACATTTTTTAAAAAAAGGAGCAAAAACCCAAGAAATGAAAGCAAAATAAAAAAGAAGGGAAGACCTAGAATGCAGTTCAGTGATAGAATGCTTGACTAGTGTGGGCAACGTCCTAACTTTCTTCCTCGAAGTAGGAAAGTTAAAAAGCTTTCTAAGCAATAAAAAGCTTAAAGTAAACTGAAATATACCTTGCAGTTAGGATCTGTCAAGACAAGAAAACCAAATACTAAATGAGAGATCTATCAGCCATGTGCATTATTAGACATTTTCTACAAGAATTATGTTCTATACCTTCATCCGTAGAGTTTCTGGGGCTGAGGAGATAATGGTACAGTGAGTATAGTATTTTCTACCCTATCATGAGACCTGAATTCGGTTTGGTTCAATTTTGTAATTGACATTTTTATTTGGATGCCTCACAGAAATTAGACAAAGCACCCAAATAAACAAGTTTTTATAAGTTTATTCTCTCAGATTACCTGCATCAGTAAGTAACATGAAGATTCGCCAGTGCTTAGAGCAGAAAGCTCTGCTTGAGGATAAGTAAGACCTAGAGATCTGCCTATTCAAGACCTTGAGTTCTGATCTCAAGTTCGGTGACGACATGCCTGTGCCATCATGATGCCTGGGTTTTGTTGTTTTGTTATTTTGTTTGTTTGCTTTTGTTTTGGTTTGGTCTTTGGTTTTTTTGAGGGTTTCTCTGTAGCTTTGGAGCCTGTCCTATAACTAGCTCTTGTAGACCAGGCTAGCTTCAAATTCACAGAGATCCACCTACCTCTGCCTCCCAAGTGCTGAGTTAAAGGCAGGCACCGCCACCACCCAGCCCCTGGGTTTTATATAGATGGTATGGATCTGAACTCAGCTCCTTATTCTTGCCTGGAACGTATGTTCCTGACTGGGTGATCTCCTCATCCCCAGAGCCTTTACATCATCATCATCATCATCATCATCATCATCATCATCATCATCATCATATTTATCATGTAATTTATGCCAATTATTATTACCCACATCTTTTTAAAACAAATTCTTCATACACAGCAAGCTCAAAAGAAACTAAGACATGCATGTGCAATTTATTTATCAAGGACTTATTTTTAGACAGTTTTTGACATTCTGCTGATTTGTCTTTCCTCTCAAGAATCCATTCAAGGCGGCCTGGGATAGGATGAGAAGAGAACAGTGTGTCTGCTATTCAGATCCTTGTTCTCTAACTTTTGATGCTGTGACTCGTCAGTGAGGTTTAAAGCATATCCAGAAGATGTGGTTCATGCTTAAAACTGCTGTTCATCGAGTTTTTGTGTTCCTTTAAAATATGTTTGTGGTGTTGCACTTGAGCCACTCAATTTTATAACTATGTATTCTGATTTCGGTGAGAGGTTCTTTGACCAGCTGAGCTGGTCTAGTATCAGCATGCAAGAAGGTGCTACTGGACAATAGGTTTTCAGGTTGAAGTATTCTTGAATCTTTAAAGAACTACATGGATACTGGAGCTGTCCAGTGTTTTGCATTTGGCATTTGAGAAATCCCTTGATTGTTTGGATGACTCCCATGGCTGGAATCATTGTGAAAATGAGAAATGACTAAAGTTCTTAGAAACCTGAGAAGATTGTTTAATTATATGAGGAAATGTTCTGGCTTCGGTATGTTATTCTGTGTTTCTCCTGCGGGATTTTGTGTTGTTTGAATCTGTGTCTGTTTTTGCAATTATCATTATTTCATTGTGCAATTGTTTCAGCCTTGTCTGCATGCCTGCCTATCTCTGTGTGTGGTTATTTTCCCTTCTTTATTTTTATAGCCGGGGAAGTTTTGAGCAGCCTTAACTTTGACGTTATATTTTCAACTGCCCCATGATCACAGGAGAGTAAGGCATTCCAAAATTGTTTGGATTTTCCTGTTTCCTACCTTCGCTAACAAAGGCAACCTAGATACTTTCTTTTATACAAAGTCCCCACAAAGAAACATTTGTCTTGGCTTATTTAACTTTCTGTTTTCTTGTGTGAATCTTGAAAGAAATTTCCCAGGTGCCAACTTATTTCCTGTGGGCCTCAAACTTGCCTCATTGTTGGTTTGTTTTGTTTCCCTTTCTCTTTCTCCCGTACTTAAATTACATGCTTACAACTCTGTCCTCTCAAGGTATAAATTTCTCAAAGTCGGGGCCATGATTTAATGATCATCTACCTATAACATGTAGTAGGTAAAATAAATATTTATTGACTTATTATTTCTGCCTGATCCACAACACTATGTAGTGCATAGCACAAAGTCCAACTGATAGACAGCTAGTTTGTGAATGGAAGATGTAAAGTAAATCTAATGCAATTGTCTATATATGTCTTCTTCCTGCCTGCTACAGTCTATAAACTTCTCAGAACAGCTCCTACCCACGTTGTTCCAAGGGTGCTTAAACATTTCATGTTTTCCGCATGTTAGGAATTCAGTCCTACTGTTCAAACTAAGTTTCATGTCATCCAGCAGTGTTTTGAATTCGTAATGTCTTTAAACTCTTCGTTTATTTGTTAGTTTGTACGTCCTTTTGTTCCTTCTTTCCTTCCTTCTTCTTTTTATTTTTTCTTCTTTTTTTCTTTTTTTTTTTTTGTATTTTATTTTTCACATTGTCATCCAGCGCATTCTTGGTGCCCGTTTGTCCTCTAGCTCTGCCGTTTTAGGTGGATCTCCATCAAAGCCCAACAATGGAAATCTCACATCAGCAGCACTGTCTCTAGTGGATAGGGTGGAGGGAAGCAGGAATGTCTGTGACCAACAGATGACTCAGGTTTCAGGAATGGTTTATAGTGAAAATCCTGACAAAATTCTTCATATTTTATGAGAACAGACTATTATAAAGTCCACGATTTAAAATTTTAAGTAGGTTTTAGTGCTTTACAAAACAGAAGTTTGAGTTTTCATTGAGCTAATCTTTTTTTTTTTTTTAACCATGATTGCAAATAAAAAAATCCCTGTCTTTAAATAAATGGTAAGTGTTGCTTTTCTTTTGCAATAGGAAAAGGGTGAGGATTGAAAACAACACAGTGCTGCATAAAACCAAGTTTAAAAGATGATTTCATACCCTTTCTCCACCAAAAAGAAGCTCAATTGGGATTTTTTTTTCTGTGTTTTAGTTGCAGAGTGTTTTGCTTCCAGACGTTATTTTGTTTTTAGGAATTACGCAGAGGTAACTGTTTCTTTGCTGGAAAATGGTTATAGCTGTGCTAACCAGTTCTTTTCCTTTCAGTTCTGCTCAGTCTTTGATCTGCTGTATTCTTAACGTCTACACCTGTTAAGTTCAATACAGACATCTAGTTAGCTTAAAACAATGAAGGATGTCTTAGTGCTCAATCATCTGCTCTGTCAGCAGCACTGGCCCATCCCCCAGCCCTTAACAAACTGGTTTTGCTTAAATGCAGGATATCTGGGCCTTCTGGTCCTCTTCCTGGATAAGTTTCATTGTCTGACCTTCTTTTCTAGCAGATCTTTAAGGCTCAGTGGTCCCAGGGTTCCCTTGGGTTCTCCTTCACATGCTTTCTTGACACTTCTATTCCTTGATGTCTGTCCAAATCCTAGTTAATTAACTATTTGTCTCTCCAGTCTGTTTTAACAGGCAGCTCTGCAGGTTAGACAATCCCCTCTCCCCCACTAATTGCTAATGTTATATTAGCTTGAGGAAAGACATGGTGAATCTTGCAAGTTTCAGGAAATTCTGTAGATTTCTGAGTTTGGCTTACCCCCTGAGACATAAAGAGTCTTCCTCCAGGATGGACTGTTTCAATTCAAGGAAAACAGCCCTATAACTGACCATCTTATCTAATAATATATTTTAAAAAAAATTCTCTTGAGAAAGCATACATATGATATATCGAATTCAATCTAATTCAAAGTGTACAAAGACTTCTAATGCAGCCTTCATAGTTTGTGTCTCTGTGACTTCTCAATGGAAACCATGAAAGCCAGAAGGTCTTGGATAGATGTGCTGCAGACGCTAAGAGACCGTGGATACAAGCCCAGACTACTATATCCAGCAAAGCTCACATTCACCATCGATGGAGAAAACAAGATATTCCAGGACAATACCAGATTTAAACAATACTCAGCCACAAACCCAACCTTACAGAAAATACTAGAAGGAAAACCACAAGCCAAGGAAGCCAACAACACCCATAATGACACAAGCATCTAACAACCCTCCACAAGCACAACTCAAAGAAGGAAAACACACAAACACTACCACCAGAAAAAATAACCGGAGTTAGCAACCACTGGCCATTAATATCACTTAATATCAAATGGACTCAAATCACCTATAAAAAGGCACAGGTTAAGAGAATGGATAAGAAAACAGGATCCAACATTCTGCTCTTTACAAGAAATACAAACTCAAAGACAGACACTACCTCAGAGTAAAGGGTTGGGCAGAGGCTTTTCAATCAAATGGTCCAAAGAAACAAGCAGGTGAGGCTATACTAATATCTAACAAATTTGACTTCAAACTAAAATCAACCAGAAGAGATGGAGAAGGACACTTTATTCTCATAACAGGAACAATTCATCAGGATGAAGTCTCAATCCTGAATATCTATGCCCCTAATATAAAAGCAACCGTGTACGTAAAAGAAATATTACTAGAACTGAAAGCATACATCAAATTCCCTTCCCTCAAGGATGAATTGTGACCTAGAAGTATAGATCAAATACTCTCCCCTCCCAATAATAAATAGATGCCATCCTTTTATACCTTAATTTCCTATTCCTTCTTCTCTCTAAGACAAAGCAATGTCTTCTAAGGAGCTGAAGAACTAGCATCTTTACCTGTTGTTGCCCAGCATTAGAGTGTGAACCAGAGAAGGGTGAGTGTCCTTGTTTAATCTCACATACACCAACTAGCAACAGTTCTCACAACTACGTACCTAATAAATATTTTGAATTACAATATGTGGTAGCTTCAATGATTATTTTTTCACAAGCCTGTGAAACCTAGTTTTCTTTTTTACTTGTCTTTTTTGTTTGATTGGTTGGTTTTATTGTTGTTGTAGAGAATTATTAAAGACAATGAAACCACACTGGCTTGAAAGTCTTTGCAGGGTTATTTAAAGGAGAATAATCCAGGATGTTAAGGATGACTGGATCTTACAACTTAATGTGTTGATATTTCATATTTATTGTTTTACTGGTAGAAATACACTAACACTCATAGAGATTTCCTGAATTATTTTAGTGCCTTGTAATTGGTTTTTGAGTCATCAGACTCAGCATTGTTTTCTATGTTTTATTTTTTGAACTACAGTCACCGTTATTATAGTGAATAAAGTGATAATTTAGTGTTATCATATGGTAACTCATAGAAGCAACACCTGAGGGAGTTGCCACACTTTTCTTTGGAAGTGGGAGACATTGCCATTGTACAAATGGGGAGATTTGGAAATACGTTGACAAACAGATCCTGAGTGGAGAAGAATGCAGGGACTTTTCTACTTATGTGGTGCAGGAGAATTGTCTGTATTCTGTCAATCCTGTTATAAATAAATGCTGATTGGCCAGGCAGGAAATATAGGTGGGAAAACCAGACAGGAAGTAGAAATGTTGTAATGAGAACAGGAGAATTCTGGGAAGGAGGAAGTTGATTCCTCCCACTCCTGCCCAGGTCACCGAAGCAGCAGGATGTGATCTGCTCCACTGAAAAAAAGGTAATGAGCCATATGGCTAATATAGATCAGAAAAATGGGTTAATCAAGATGTGAGAGTTAGCCAGTGAGAGGCTAGAGCTAATGGGCCAATCAGCTTATAATTTATGGAGACCTATGTGTTATATTCTTTGGGGCTAAACAGCTGGGGGTACCAAGCATGAGTGCTCATGTTACATTTATAAATGGAGAAGTTCCTGCCATTAGCAGTACATAGACTTGAACCATAACATAGTGACCTGACCTTGATCACCAAACAGGCCAGGAACTCCATGTGTGGACACCTACTGTTGGAACTTCGTAACATACTTTGGGCTTTTCAGGAGGAGATCAGAACTTCTACTAGAACACTTTAATCTATAGTTGTTAATTTGTAAGTCAATTAGATTGCATAAAGTGTTTTGTATAGCCTAGCTTTGATTTTACAATGTGCAGAGGATAAGGGATTTTGTATCTATGCTTAATCCAAAGAAATTAAGAGGAGAGTCACTGAAGCCCGAGAGAATTCAGAACCAACTTGGTGTCCATGAGGCTGCAGGAGCAGAGTAACAGAGAGAGGCCTGCAGCAGAGAGAACCCTAACCTTTAACTGTGAGAAAGGACATGTTCG
Source organism: Microtus ochrogaster (assembly GCF_000317375.1). Taxonomy (NCBI): domain Eukaryota; kingdom Metazoa; phylum Chordata; class Mammalia; order Rodentia; family Cricetidae; genus Microtus; species Microtus ochrogaster. The sequence continues at coordinate 28,174,697 of NC_022031.1, forward strand.
TGGAACATATTAGCGCTCCACAGGGATCTCTATAAACATTCTTGGAAAAGAGTATGCTAATTCATTAAACATTTCTTGGAACAATGTTGGGAGGTTCAGGCTTTATGAGCAGACATTAAAAAGGAATGTGGCTGATGAGCCACTGACTTAGTGAAGAGTTCTGTATATTTAGAACTTAAAATGTCCTGAGGCTATTTTAGGCAGCACAAAACAGGATGAACTAGAAGGCAAATTTAGGGTATGAGAATAAACTTGATTATGCAGGGAGTAAAGAACAAACCAAAGAAAACAACATTGAAAAGTATACTGCAGAGACTTCTCAATGGAAAACAAAGGTTATTGATCACATTAGAAAAGAAAACAAAATGAATGAATTGCCATCAGCATGAAGTTTCAAAACTCAAGAGAAATCATCTTGAAACACATTATTCTGTGGGCAGGGTGGCATACAAATTTAATCACAGCATTCAGGAGGAAGGAGACAGGTAGATCTCTGAAATTGAGCCAGCCTGATGTTCATAAGCTGTTCTAGCGTAGCCAGGGTAATGTAGCAAGACACTGTCTCAACTATTCTCTCAGACTAAAATGATCAGTACATATTCTTTTTATTTTATATACAAAAATAATCTGTGTGTGTGTGTGTGTGTGTGTGTGTGTGTGTGTGTAATCAGGTTTATGTCTACAATAACAATATTGGCCCTCTAGCGTTACTGATGATAGATGTATGTAATTCAGTTCCTTGTAATTTAGTAGTTACTCAAATGCTGTGATTTATTTTATTATATCAATTGTTAATATGTATGAAAATGTTTGTAAAAGGAAGATATGTAAACTTTAACAAGACGCCATTATCTTTCAATTCTCAATGAAGTATTCTTATGTCATTATATTACATGAATAAGAAAGAACCCTTTTAATTTTCTCAAAGAAATTATAAAATAGCACGTATATAATAATTCATTTGAAGCATTCTGCATGGTTTCTGGTCTGTGGAGTTGAGTAAAGTTTTAGACTTGGCTTTGGACTTTGAAGCTAATATTTCTCTGACCATCTGTGGACTCCTGTATTTTCAAGGGCACATTTTTTTTCAAAGGGCAATGGCCACTAAGTATAGAAAAGTAATGTCAGTGCATGGACCATCTTAAAATACAGTCGTATCTGTGCCGTGGTTTCCAGTGCAGTCGTTATTTTTACTGGATGAGTCTGATTGGTGATTATTTTTCTCCTCAAGCTTTTGATCTTGCATGCTCCAGTACTTTGAAAGCTCGCCTATAAGGATGAAGCTACCCCATCAGCATGAGCTTGATTTTTTCATGTTTTATTTATTATTTAAGGATTTGGTGTCTTCAGCTTCATAATCAAGTGATATGGCAGTAGCATATAATGTTTGGTGGTCTGTGGGACTACACCGTACAACAGCTCTGGAGGAACTAACCTATTCCAGACACTGGGCTTTTATTTGTCACTCTGACTTCTTAATTTCTTTCTTTCTTTCTTTCTTTCTTTCTTTCTTTCTTTCTTTCTTTCTTTCTATTTTTTTGGGATTTTTTTCTTTTATTGATTTCTATTCAGCTCTACATTGTTCTCTGCTCCCCTCCCTGCCTCTCCCCTCCTCTTCAACCCTTCCCCAAGGTCCCCAAGTTCCCTATTTACTCAGGAGATCATGTCTTTTTCTACTTCCCATGTAGATTAGATCTATGTAAGTGTCTCTTGGTCCTCATTGTTGTCTCTGTTCTTTAGGGTTGTGAATATGTTACTCTGATTTCTTATAGGGGTGTCTCTTCCTTCTTATAGACTTACTCTGTTATAACACTTTCTACCCCAACACACACACACACACACACACACACACAAGCATACAAATGGATATATGGAGCATCCATATTTTAAAAAGCCTACAGTAATAGTTTTCCATAAGACTGTTTGAAATGTTTCCAAGTGTTGTTTTCCTCTCCCCATACTCCCTCCACTCCCCATAACAATTTAATTCTTCTAATCTGTTATAACTGTAAGGTCCAAGCTCTTCTTATGGCCCCCCTTTTAACTTCCTGATTTTACAAGGCATTCCAAATGTAACACACATGTCTATGGATCCAATGCTAGTTTCAAAGTTAACACCCAAAGGTGAGAGAAAACATGTAATATTTGTTTTTCTGGTTCTGGTCTGGCTTACCTCTCTCAGAATGGTTGTTTCTAGATCCATTCATTTTCTTTCATATTTCATAATTTAATTTTTTCTAGTGGTTGAATAGCACTGTATTGTATAACTATACCACATTTTCATTATCTTTTTATTATGACTGCAAAACACAAACATGAAATACATCCACATGGTCTCTAGGGTCAGAAATCAACACAGCCTAGATGATCATATGACTTTCTTTCATGTTGATATTTTTACTTGAGAGTAATTTTTACTTTTACTGAATCAATTTCACTCAAATGTTTATACACATTTCATAATAGTGTTTTAGTATTTATGTATTTAAATTAATTTTGAATTTCAGTGTTCTCATTTTAAGGGATATGATTTTTTTTCCAATATTCTTTTACATTATGTCCGCATAATTGTTGACTTTGAAAAGAACTTCAGAGGAGACAATACGACACGATTTTGATTTTCAAAAGTGATATACCTAGAAAGCAGGAAGATATGCATTACTTATTAGCTACATACAATTACCTACAATATTTACATAATGCACTGATAGGGTAGTATCTGAGTTCATTTTCAGGAAGTGAACAGGAAAATGTCAGGCCCAGATGCTTTACAACCACCATAATTATGACAATAGATATTATTTTGTTTATCTTTTTAATGTTAATAAAGATTAATAAATGTTAAAAGTAGAATCTAAACTTCTCCCAAGCTCTCAGGTGCTGACAAAAATTTACAATTTTCTGTTTACTTCCACTAGAGAAAGTGAGATGATGTTATACTGCTACTCTCTGTGATGCAGAAGATCTTGAAACACTTTGGGCTTGCTTTTCTTTCTAATTTCCTCTTCTCCATATAAGAAAAGCGTTGTTCTCTTTACTGTAATAATATTGCTTTATTTCAGAAAATTCAGATCATGTGGAGGAGCTAATTTTACTTTAATAGAAATAAAAATTTCCATGAGAACTAAAAATTAGAATCTGAAATCTGTAGTCAAGGGACCTTCAAAGTGAAGAAGTGGAATCAGTTTGTAGTTAACTCATAAATCTAAATGTATTTCCACTTTTGAAAGAAACCAAAACTCCTAATAAAGTTAGAATGGAGTTATAAAGCTTTCTTGAATCATTGGCAATAGTTTAACTACTTTAATATGATCATCTTCTGTTCTCATGCTCCACATGAACTTTTTAAATAGGTTCACCTAAGCTCAATTTTGCATTGGAATTTGGACACATGCTTTCTCTGGGCTGCATTTTCATTATCAGTAAAGTGTAAAGTGTCATATATATATATATATGTGTGTATATATATATATACACACATATATATATATATATATGACAAAGTTATTTTACTACAGGAGATAGAGGAACATAGTAAAGGGGCTGAAGGATTGATAACTACCTTAATATTAGATGTAGATAAAGATCTCAGATTTGGTAAGTGGATCAAATTTTACATAAAAACTGAAGATAGTTTCTGACTTCTTTCTTCACATCTGTACTAAGAGGAGGTATTGTTCAATCCTCAAGGGGAAAAGAAAAACCAAGTCACTGTATAAAACCTTATGCAAAGCCTCTGGGCTCCATATGGGAAATGCTCTGGCTCCTCTGTCTGAGTAAGATACTCATTGTTGCAGAAAAATTATTTTTATAAGATATATGGCCATTTTGAAATGTCTCTGGAAATAGTTTAAAGGATATATGGTACACAAAGAAAATTAAGATCATTCCCTAAACATCTCTAAGCAAGGATCTGTATTCTGTGATACCTAGTCTTAGTCTATGTACAGCTATCCAAAGGTCTGGTGCTTTGTTTCCTAGTTTGGAATGCATTCACAGGGCAGAGCTGCCTGTAAGAAGAACAAGTCTAGAGGAGAGGGTGCTGTATCCTTACAAATTCCCATTCACACAACAAGGCCTCACTGCGAGAGAAGAGAGCCGCTGTTCCTGTTCCCAGTTCCAAAGACTTGGCAGAGTGTCTACAAAGGAGGGAAAGCTTGTAAGAATCGAGTGTTCACCCTGAGGGACTGGATTTAATTGGAACACAGCGTAGAGATATTAAAGTCCACAGAGAGTGGTTATAAGACATGAAGATTCAGCGAGAAACACTCAAGGGGGTCCTAGTTCCACAGCGACATCAGTGTGTGAAACATGAACCTGTGCAAAGGTGAAACTGGAATAAAGAGACTGGATGAGTCTTCTAATGTGGCTAAAAACCAGTAAGTACAGTCCTGAAATACAGTCTGTATCTCCTAATATCAGGCTGTTGGATAGTTTATTTTCCCAAGCTATTACAGAACAGACACCTAATATCCCTATGTACCTAGCCAGAAGAAAGCCTGATATTGGATCACTGGCATAACATAGAAATAAATCATAAGTCCATAGATAAAGACAAAAATCATTTGCAAAAACAAATACTCTAACAGTAAACCAGTAGCCAGTGAGAGCCAGCAGCTTTATGTGATTCTGATTGAAGAAACCATATTTGCAGTCAACTTGAATTTCTTTTCCTATTTGTTTGTTTGTTTGTTTAATTTATGTATGGACCATGCTTCAGTGTAGATGTGTAGGTCAGGAGACCTCATGCAGGAGTTAGTTCTGTCCTCCTATTACGTGAGTCCCACTGATTGAACACAGATTGTCAGGCTTGGCAGCAAATGCTCTTGTCTGATGAGCATTCTCACTAGCTTACCAATTTGAATCTTAATAGAGAGAAGACAGAGTACTGAGGACAGACGAGCAGAAGTTATTAATATGCAACAGGGCAAGAGAAAAATCATGGTGATGGTGCACATGACTATATGCTATATGGCGTCATCAAAGCTATATACCACCAGAGAAATTATTCCATTCCAACAGTCCACCAAGGTAATTAAGCAAGCAATATGCAAATAATAACAATAGATATTGTGAACATTTCTAAGATCATTTCAATACACTAGCTTAAATATTCAGTGTTTTCTATTGCTTGAGAATTTATGATTATGTATACTATGTTTCGATGATGCTCAGCCCCCAGCCCTTTTTACATACAAGTTCATGTACTACTTTTTAAACACACTGAGTTCACTTAATGTTGCTTATACATTCAGTTTTATATTGACAAAGAAGCAGAAGGCAAAAGAAGAGAGAGGGGGGGAAACATAATAGTAAAGAAGAAAAAGAGTAAAGGGACAAATGTGGCTCACACACACACACACACACACACAAAAAAAAAACAAAAGAAGTGGAGACTAAATTAGGCTGGCAGCAGAACAATTTAATTGCATTTTAATTAAATGAAAATAAATAAACAAACAAATAGATTTTAAAAGGACCAAGTTATCAAATAGTGTTAAAAATACAAATATGACTAAAGAAGCTATGATGATAATGTTTCCTGAAACTGAGTATATTAAAATAAATATTTTTAGAAAGAAATGGAAAATCTTTATTTGAAAATAACAGCAGCAGAAACAAGAAATTCAGAAGAGAGTAAAGTAGTAGAACTTTGACTGGCTTGGAAGAATATTGATATAGAAGATGTGTAATAAGTAATCTAAAAATAAATATAAATAATAAGAAAAAAGTAAATATTGCCTTAACAAGTGTTGAAAATATTAAATGGACCATTTGTATATATTAGGAGTTGAATAATAAATGATAGAAAAAATATTCCAAGAAAGAAGCAATGCTGAAAATCTCCAATCATATAAAATTCTCTAATGTAAACAACTTTGCAGTTCTACAAACTCAGATTTGGACATTCAAGACATTGTGCATGATCCATTGTTCATTAAAAGTTGATTAAAGTGTAAAATGTGTTGTTTCTCTAACTCTTCGTGGGTTTAACCCATGTAAAAGATACTTTAGATAAAATCAGAGAGAAAATACCTTACCAAATATAGAAAAAGAGATGCCAGTCTAAATACAGACAGTGTGTACATCTCCAAATGGGAATAAAGATGAACTGTAAGGAGCCAGGAGACAAGTGTATTAGGATGAAATACTGGAAAAAGCATGGCAAGCAAACAGAACCAAGAAAGAAGGGAGCATCAATTTTCTTATCTTCAAGCTAGATCTAGCACTGAATACATTGGGATTTAGAATACTAAGAACTACTAAGAAAACTAGAACTACTAATAAGAAAGAAAGAATGTGCTTATACTTATTAAGGAGACCGTCAGGAAGAAAATATGTTTGTGCTTGACTGAACATTCAGTCTCTTATTCTTAGTGCTTTGAATTGTTATTTATATTTCCTTTGACTATTGTCCTCTTGCTTCTCTGACTGAGCCTGGTATATGGTTATAAATATAAGTATTAAAATATAACATTGACAGCATGCCAATTTAACAAAATAGTACTAGTAGTTTCTATCCTTGGACCTATGACATTTCCAGCCGTAGGTTAATGAGGAGAATTATAGTACAAGAAACAAAATTCCCTTCTGTGGAACAGACTTTAATCCAATCAGAATGTGGTTAGTTACCCATTTACACATATGCTATTATTGCACCAGTATGCATTGTATGCCATTGGCCTGTCAGGTCCCAATTCAGTATCCAGGATAATGTACTAGGAAGATCACTGAAGTCAATTCTCGCCCAGCAGCTTCCATAGCACCTGCCAACACAATAAAGCTAGCAAGAAGGCAAGAAGTCTCTTTGTCAGGTTGCAATTGATTTCTTGGCATTCTATAGCCAAGTGCCTTTAACAACGTGAACCTACTATGTACATATGATGTATAAGGAAGGAGCAATGACAATAAATTTTTCATTTGTTGACCCCTGGCGCTTCTCTACCATAACTTGTAAGAAGATTGTTCTAAAAATGTCAAGTCCAGCGGGGCTCAAGTCATTTTAAAACATTGCATTTTTGCTGTTACATGAACCAATAATTAAGAGAAGATATAATTAAATCTTTACTAATGACTATGGTTTTATGTTTCTTTCAGTTCTTAGTTTTTTGATTCATTGACTCTGGAAAATTAATATTTATATAGATTATAATACCTGGATGCTTTGACTCTTTTATAATTATGGAAAAGTCGTCTTTAACCCTAGCATATTTCTTTGCTTGAATATTAGTATATGTCATATCGGATATTAATACACACATTCAATTAGTTTTTAACTATTTATAATTAAACCAACATATCTTACATAATTTTTTATTAATATTTTATGCTTCTTATCTGAAATGTATCCCTTATTGCCTGAATAGAATCTGTTCTTGTTTTTATATGCTTTGAATAATTTCTGTTCTTTAGTTGCTATGCATGAGCTATTAATATTTAAAATTATTATTATTACAATGGATAGATTTAACCTGATCAGCCTATTTTAGATTTATTGTATTTTTCATATTGAAGGTGTTACTCCTTTCCTACATTCATTAAAATTATTAAAAAATTAAATATCTAGCTCAATTTTTGGCTTATTAGCTGAAAATCTTCTGATGTATCATTGACTGTTACAGTAATTAAAATTTTTTCATTCATCCTATTAGAAAATAGTATATTTACCTAACTATACCTCTCTAAGTAAAGATACTTCAATTTCTCTGTAAAAGACATTACTATCATACATTTACTTTTGCATGTATATAAACATTATGCCAATTTTTTAAATTATGTATTTAATTATAAACTACCTTTTAATGTTATATGAGTAATAAGAAAATCTCACAGTATCTCTCATGTGTTACAGTTTCTACTTGGGTAAACTTGTATTTCCAAATATTTATCTTGCCTTTTGGCTAAAGATTACCTCTTTTCTCTGTCTATCTGTCTTTTTTTTTTTTTTTTTTGAGTCATAGGCTTGTTTTCTACAAGTTATTTGAGCACTTTTTCTGAAGGACCCTTATGCCATCTTTTAAGAGTATATTTTCAAGGCTCATAGAATGCTAGGGTTATAGCAATTTTTTCTTTCATTATTTTAAATGGGATTCTACTTACTTTCTTGATAGAATATCTTCTATAAGACTATTGTCAAAATTATCTTTTTCACTATGCCACATATCTGTTTTTCTGTGACTTCTAAGATTTTCTTTTGTCTGATCTCTTTCAACACTTTGTTGTGCTGAAGTTTTGTGTATCTTTTTTTTTATCATGTGTGATTTAAACTTAATTTCATAGACACAGATTTTTTTTTCTTAAATTTTGAGATTTTAGTGTGGTATTCTCTTCAAAACATTTTTTTTCTGATTCTCTCATTGTTTGTACTTCTCTATTTACACTGAGTATTCAATTTATAATATAATAAACTGAGGTGGAATTTTCTGAGTACCTCCTTCCTGCTTATGTTTTTCATTCTCTCTGTGTTCTGCTTTTCAGTAATTTCTACTGTCATAATTTCAAATTCACTGTTCTCAACTTTTGAAATATATAGTAGGTTATTCACAATATCTTGTGTACTTTTATCTGACACAATATACTTTAGATTTTCAAATTTTAAATCTGGGGCTCTTCCTATCATCAAATGATTTCCATTTGAAAACATAGATTGCCACTCACAGTTGCAAGTACTGATTGAATGTCATTGCCTGCTACCCAGAACTTCTGTTATTCCATGTTAGTGCTCATTCTTCTCATTGTAGAAATGGTAAAACATACCTGTCATGTTTTTATGGTATTATACATTTTGAATTTAATTTGTTTAGTGAGGAATCTTTGAATTCAATTACAGAACAATTAGAACCTTTGAGATTTTTCTTGTAAGATTGGCTGTTAAAAATCAGGTAAAGTGCATTTGTCAATTCTATCCCATGGTTCTTGAGGATGCCACCTGACTGGAGAGGATAGCACGTTTTCTGGTACCCAGAAACTTCTAGATGCTTTATTTAGTCTTTTTACAGGAATCTTAGTTGTTCTCCAGAGGTCTTTTTATATCTCCATCCTCCCTTCTTACTGTTGGGATTTTAAATCAGTTAGTTTTCCTACAAGACAGTAACTCTTTTCTTCCTGACTCAAAAACCCACAAGTTTGGGTTTTGTTTAGGTTGTTTCTCTGGAGTTTCCCTAACCTATTCCTCCAAGGTAGGTGGGAGATCCTCAAACCAGCTCAAACCAGCAAACCCAGCACCATCACCAGGGCTTCCTCAGAGACTTCCTCTTGGGCAGTTATCACTATTCCTGTCGCTAGAGGTCTGTTCTTCCTAACGGTGATTCCTACATAGTTTTGTTATTTTAAAATAGAGGGTATATCCGATTTCTATAACTGTGCATGACTTTCAATGGTTTTAGCCAAGCAATTCAAATGCGGTTGTTGGTGATTGGAAATTTATTTTCATCAGAATCTATAAATGTGTTTTTAAATGCTAGTAGGATTGGCAAGATGACTCAGCATGTCAAGTTGGTTGCTCTCAAACCTGAAGACAAGCTGGATGTCCAGAACGAACAAGATGAATGGAGAGAATCAACATCAGTAATCTATTCATATGAGCTTTCCCCAACAAAATACATTAATATAAAAATACAAAAACAGCAGATAAACTCTTTGATCAATGAGGCCCCTGAGTCTATATACTTGTGATACAAATAGAGTGGAACTCTCTGGATGAAATGTAGAGCCTATCCTGACAGAAGTTTATATGTGTGTGTGTGTGTGTGTGTATTTGTATATAGTATAGATAGATAGATTTAGTATAAATATTAACTGTAGTACTCAATTTTTAAGATTGATCAATAATTTCATATGCTGAACAATTTTAAGAGTTAAAAAATATAAGTGTGATCAAGTTCTTTTGAGAGGTTTAATGGTACAGCTCTTTTCCCCAAAAGCTTCATGTCACATGAAGTTTCCTAAAATCAAAATGATTTATTGGACAACAGAATAATATGTATATATGTTTATCACATGTTTTGTGGAATAAACACTGCCACTGAATTATATTTTTCTCTAAAACTTGGAATTATGCTAAATTCAATAAATAAGAAAAAATGAGTGGATATATTTTTGTCAGCAGCTCACTCCTTCCCTCCTTGCTCTCTTCCTCCGTTTTTGTTTTGCTCTGCTTTGGTTGTGGTATGCTTCTATTGATCTGGTCTTTGAAGCTTGATTTGGGATTAAGATTTATTTAATATCAAATAGGCGAAAGAGCGATCTATGTGAAGAAAATTATGTGGTCCAGAAATTTTGCTGAAATGATGATCCTGATTTCACAGACTTGTTAAATTGGATTGAAAGCTCAAACTCAAACAGTAAAGTTGCATCTGTAAGAGTGAATCAGAATTACTCATGTCACTTAGAAAGTGGCATGTGCGTATAAAATTAACTCATACCTACTGATTTTGAGTCTCCAGGGGAGTTACCTAGGAACCTTATGTTCTGTAATATTTGAAACTTTGTGGGCAACTGTGATAAATGGGTTTGAGAACTATTTAAATAAAAAATAAAAGACACGAGTATGTGTTCAATATTACGAGCCTTTATATATACATACATAACTGGATATACATACATATATATGTAATGCAGGCAGGCATGCATACATAGATACGATATTTACACCCAAGTTTTCTAGTTATATTGAATCACCGTGAGCCATTTAACTGGGAGTCCTTCACCTTGCACTTTGTTTTTACTGCATTCTTAATAGCTTACATTTAAATTTAGCCCAAGCTAAAAATTTAAATTGGCAAGGGCAGTGATAATTATAATGAGACAAATTCTCCCTGAGATGTTAATATATTGAACTGAATTGCTTTTAATATTAATAGGAACTCAACAGGGAGATGACAGTGATAAGTATGTAATATGAGTTTTCTCTCTAAAATAAAAGGCTGTAAAAAATGTAAAACATTCTATTTTTTTCGGTATAATAGAAAATTTTCTTAATAGTTTTGGGGATATTAACTAATTTAATGTATGTAACAATTTTTATCCTTAATATTATCTTTTCCCAATACTTTAAAATTAATATATAGAGAGATCTTATTGTATATGTAAACTAGAGAGGTACTGAGAGATTCGATACATCTTCATGAGTCATAAAAGGAATGTGAAAAAACACTGAATATTTCTAGCCATTAAATAATAGAAGTGACTCTGTGTTAAATAAAGGGTTTCTTTTAGCTTAGAGTTTCAGTGGGCTAGGGTCCATAAATGGTGGGGAAGAGTGGGCAAGGTAGGGCATCAGGGAGCAGGGAGCTATATGATTACAATCCCAGTGAGACAGAAAATACAAATAAATAGGTAAATAGATAAGCAGATATACAGATATGCAGAGATAGATAGATAGATAGATAGATAGATAGATAGATAGATAGATAGATAGATAGATGATAGATAGATAGATGATAGATAGATAGATAGATAGA
>NC_022031.1:28186258-28188727 GCF_000317375.1 Microtus ochrogaster
GATAGATAGATAGATAGATAGATAGATAGATAGATAGATAGACAAAAACCAGTAAGTGTTATAACAGGAAAGCAACATAGCTCCCTTCCCTATTGTCATACTTCCTCAAATGAGGCTCCACCTACAAGGCATTCTATAACAGAGAGAACTACAATTTCTGGTCACATGCTCAAATATATGAGGTTATCAGGGACATTTCTCATTCAAACCCCTACATGCTGGTAAAAAATGGGGCATATTTCCTAAGTGTTGAAATTGTTTTCTATTTTAGAAACTTAATTTTACAGATATACTTACAATTTTAAAAAATATGCCCTTTCAGTCTTTTAGAAAATAACATTTTATGAATTCATACTTGCTAGGCAAGATAGATTATGTTTGTATATTTTATAACTCAAAACATAGTTATATTTTTTTTGCTACCATTAATCCCCATTGAAGAGCCTCTTAGACGATTGAAATATATTACTAATCCAACTTAAAAATTGACACAAATTTAATTCCAGTGTCTCCTTAGGTATACAGGTTCAGTTCACTAAATGTGTGTATCCTCTGTGGAGGTTAATATATACCATGAGTTTAATAAATTCTAGAATCATCCATGGAATAATCATTGGGATAAATGTGTGAGGTCTTACAAACTAGATAAACCTCTGGGCATACTGATGGGGCATTTTCTAATCTTTAAAGATTTATTTATTTTTGTTTTATGAGTACAAGGGATTCGCCTGCATGCATGTACATGCGCTGATTGTGTGCAGCTCTCGAAGAAGGTGTAGGCTCCTGTGGAACTGAAGGTTTTAGCTGCCATATGGATTCTGTGAACTGAAGCCTGATCCTCTGGGAGAACAGCCGGTACATTTACCACTGAGTCATCTCTACGACCCTGTGAGGGTTTTTGGTGTTGTTGTTGTTGTGTTGTTTTGTCTTTTACATTGACTGAAGTGGGAGGAGCCACTGTCAAATTGTTTGACACCTTCAAGGCAGAAGTTGCCCCGATATAAATAAATATCTGCCTGGCTTTCTGCACAATGTTGGGGATGCTTAGTCATCCAGCTTTGCAGACTAAGGAGATACAGTATTCTCAATCTCACCAGTGTCTTCATAGATATTTCAAGGCTACCCAGATCATTCATGTAAGCGGTTTTGTTAAACCCCTTTCTAATATATGTTCATTCTCTTTGTTCTATTTCCCAGGTAAACATAATCAATATATCTTCATTTATGAAAAAATAGCACACATGTGCACACACACACACTCTCTCTCACACACACCCCACAAGCACAGTTCATTTCTTCCACTCTATGGAAGCCTAGAATTATCATACTGAAAATTTATTCTATACATGATTTTTACATATGCTTTAAAATGAATATATGTTTGTATGTATATTGAGTATGTAAAGCTAAACAGCCACAATTTAAAACAGAAGTCAAAAACTTTTAAAATCTCAGTCCAAATAAATGCTTACATTGCTTTCTTGTGTTGCAGGTTAGACCTATTTTAGAGCTTTGTTCCCAGATTTTAGACCTTACTACAATCTCTGTCATCCCCTGTAAGACTTCTTTTTAATTACAGTTGCTTGAAGCTAAAACAAAGAAAAAGAAGGTATAGACAAATCAGCCACTGCTCTGGGCCTTCACCCAGAGATGGTATTTCTGGAAACAACACACAGGCAAAAACACTGCCAGATGTTCACATCAACTTCATCACTTAATGTTACAGAATAAAAATCAGCATTATATACATGGATAGATTTATGTCATGTATTATTTCATGTATTTCAAATCTACTCTCCTTTTAGGATGAGTCTATTAGTACTAACTGCTGCAAAGTATCCTCCCTGGTATCCACCTGCAGTGGGATGATGATACCATCTGTGGGAAACTGTGCTATTCATAAGTGCTTCATGAATAAAGTAATAATTTCATCATATAGTAAACATACTCATAAATAAATAATGCTGTACTTAAAGATTTATGAATGCTTATCCCAATTTTATACTTTGTGATTATATAAAAATCATACACACATGCACATAGTGTAAGTGATACTTTGAATTTTGAGTTGACTTTCAGACTGAGGATACAAAAATAAAATCCACTCTGGCGGTGGTCTATATAGTATGTTTTACCTTCCCATTTATTACTCCAACATAGGGAAGAAAACTTGACATGGTATAACACTGTTCAACTAACTTGTTATATATCAAAAAAAAATAAAGAAAATTCTAGAGGGCATTCAGACCTTGGACTTCGCGCAGGAAAGGAAATCTGGACTGCTCTTCATTTTTGAGAGAGAAGGGGAATGGAGGGGGGGGGGAGGAGTAACGGAACCCAAGGCCCTGTGCATGCTAAGCTTGTGCTCTGGCTCTGAGTTATACTCCCAGACCTTTATTTAGTTAAAAATGCCTTCATAGTAGCATGAAAATTTTTAACCTGTTTGGTCTCTTACAGAGAACAAGAGGA
>NC_022031.1:28188827-28191603 GCF_000317375.1 Microtus ochrogaster
GATGTGTGCGAGGAGTGGGAGGGAAAGGGGAAACGTGGAGGAGGCGGAAAAAAAATAAATAAAATTAAAAATAAATAAATAGATAAAACCCTAAGAAATATAAAAAGAAAAAAGAAAAAGAAAAAATATGCAGCAATTTATTCACAAGGACAAGGGCTTATCTGTGAACATGTTAATTCTCCAGTAAAAGTGTATATATAATGTACTATTACATATAATATACTATGTAGTTTATATAGCATTATAAATATGCATATATATATTCATGCATTCATGTGTATGTATGCATAGATTATGGCCAACCTTTGCCTTAAAATTTGATTGACACTCAATATTTATAAGCACACACTTCTTGCATAGAATGTTTTGCAGAAACAATGCTAAGACTCTGTTGGTCAACTCCTTGCAGCTGAAGCTCTAGATAAAATGTAGTCTCGCTAATTCCTGCATCTGTTTCTAAAGACAGGCAGCTAATCCAGACAGCTCACCACAGCATTCCTGTCTACTCATTATCTCCCTGTGCATTTCATGGTATTTTGGCTGCATCAATGGCAATTATTGATCTACGTACATATGGTGAACCTTGACAAAAAATTTATTCTTGAAGTCTGGTAACTAAAGAAATAAATACACTTTCTATTCCATGTGTTAGGGTTTGCTATCCACTATGAAGATATTGCTTATGCTCACCTCCGTGTTTTTATCTATATTTATGCCCATCCCTGTGACCTCAGCAGCAGTCCAAGAAACAGACTGGAACTCCACAGAGCAGATCAAGAGGTGAGTGATTATAAGCTCATCTGGACAGCCCAATCTCTAGGCCCTAGGTCCCAGAGCAAAACTCCAGGCCCCTCCCTCACCTGCATCAGCTGTCTGTATTTAAAATACATAACCTATATGTACACAGTGTGATTTACTACCAAGAAATCATCTTGGGTGCTCAGCTTTTGAGCCTTTTCACAGTTATTGTCTCCACAGTGTGACAGAGTCAGAACCACACAGTATTCACTTGGTTTTTCTACTGGCTTATTTTTAATGTATAGCAAGTCTTCTAAATCTGGCAATACCTCATTTTGCATCAGCTCTAAATAATTGTGCAGTATATGAGCTTACAACATTTTTTTTTTATTCTCTCGTCACAGGTCAGTTTGGTTGTTTCTAAGTTTTTCTATTCATGAATGATGTAGCTCCCTACACCCTTGTAATGGATTTCACGTGGGATTAGTTTTTAATTTGTTCATTTGGAGAAATACCAAGGAATGCAGTTGCTGATTCAACTGGTAAATGTATATTTAGATTCATAAGCAACTGCCAAATTCCCCTCCAAATTTTCCGTGTCATTTTGCAGTCTTTGTAATAGTAAATGGTACAGGCTCTTGCTTGCGTTCCATCTGGTCAATGCAGTCAGTGCGAGTATTGGAAGAGCTGGGAAGCGGCTTTCCCTATTTTTTTTTCTATTTTTACTAATTATGTGTGATGCTGTGCTTCTTTCTAAAGCATTATTTGCTGTCTATCTCCTTAGGTGAGGTGTCTGCAAAGGGTTTTATTTTTGTTGTAGTTTTGTTTTGCAAGACTTAAGGCTAATGTCAGAACCTGGTGGATGATACTTAGATAAGCTACATCCCCAACCACTTCTTGCACGTTCACAGATGAGCTTGCTAATTCTCAATTTGCTGAATTTTAGGAGCTCACTGGGTATTTTTAAAACAACTCCTGACAAGACAGGCATTTTGTAAATGTTTCATTTTGGCTTGTTTTATAATTATCATAATAAGTCTTTGCCAGCTTAAATTTAATCCGTATTGTTTGGTTATTTGTGAAATGCAGACAGGTGAGTTCCTTTATCCTCTTGTAGATTTTGGGTTTTGGTGTTATATCAGAGAGAACCGACAGTCCACAGACACCTAAGCTTTCTACTATGCTACCCTCTAGTCATTGATATTTTAATTATGCTTATCAATAGGATTGCTTTTGGTTAGTTTTTATAAACACTGTAAGAACTATCTTTAAATTTACTTTTATTTATGGGAATATTCATATATAAACAGCAGCATTTGTTAAAATAACTATGTATTTTCCCCAATTTTTTAGCCTTTGATCATTTGTCAAAATCAGTAGATTATACTTGTGTGGGGCCGTTACTAGTATGTTTCTATAATGTGTCCTGAAGATGTATTCATCTGTTCATCTGACAATACCATACTATCTGGAGTACTGCAGCTTTATAGGGAAAGACCAGATCAGGATAGCTTGCTCATTTATGTTCTTTGCAGAATTGTTTTGGTCTGCCAAATCTTTTGTTTCTCCATAAAAATTTTAAAATAATTGTGTTCATATTTTCAAAAATTTGCTGCGTTTTTATTAAACTTCCCTGGTTCTCGGACTCAATAGAGATAAACAAATATGCAAAATTTAGTCTGTTTACCTTTGGAAGAAACAACTTCCTTTTCATTAATTCTACTTTGGCTTTTGTCATAGATTTGTAGCGTTCTTTCTGTAGTACTTAGAATTGATTATTTTATTTATACCAAAATGTTTCATTTGGGGCTGCTAACTTAAATGATATGTGCCTTTATTTTCTAATTATACTTGTTTTATGCTGGTCCATAGGAAAACCTCGGGGTTTGTTAATTGCTTTTCTCTTCTGAAAGCTTGTTCTAATCACTTCCTACTTTCAGCAACATTGTTGTTGACCTCTGAACATTTTTTATGTACATAAGAATGTTACCTAAAAACAAAAGTAATTTTATTCCCACCTCCCCTACCTGTATTCCAT
>NC_022031.1:28192093-28205835 GCF_000317375.1 Microtus ochrogaster
GTGATAAATTACAGTGAATGAGTTTCAAAATTCAGAAATGTCCTACTTATAATGGTATACAATTGACTTATTCATTTAAGCTATTAATATGTAAACCTTTTGTTTAGAATTTTGGCATTTGTATCCTTGAGTATATATTGACCTGCACTTTTGTTCACTTGGATAATGCTGTCATTGTAAAATATGATAAGAAGTATTACCTCTGTAGATATAATTTCTTCCCAAAACATTTTGTAGAATTTGCCAGTGGCTTTATGTTTTGTTTCCTAATGACAGTATATCAGACTTAATGCATTCCCAGACAACTACATTTTACTTTTATTTATTTTTGCTACTTATTCCTTACTATAATTCTACTGAACTATCTTAACGTTTTTTTTTGGTTACTTTAGATTTGATGTTTTGTCTATTTCCTAGGGTAGAAATAGGTTATGTTTTAAGTTGTTTTTCTGTCCTGATAGACGTATTTGCATTTACTACTATAAATTTCTGCCTAAGGCTGCATGTGTATTAATGCAATGCTCAAATGTTGAGACCTTATATTTTATTTCATTTGATTTAACATATTTAAATACTTGTTCTGCAGTCTCTTCTTGGGCTTGGCCCAGTGTGTTATCTAGAAGTGTGCTGACTTATCTCTAGGCAGTTTGTGTTTTTTTTTTTTCACTGCTTTCCTCTTATTGATTTCTAGTTTAATTCTACTGTAGTCTGAAAGCAGAACTTGTATGATCTCCACTCCTTTCAGTTTGTTAAGGAGTGTTTTATAGCCCCGAATGTTGTCTATCATGGTCACTGTTCCATGTGAGTTTTCAAAGCATGGATAATCTGAAGTTAGGTGAGAAACTGCTTTGCTGATGTCTGTTGCTTGCAGTTGATTGGTGGTCCCATTGGGTTCTCCTATGGCACTGCTAATTCTTCTCCTCCTGGAGCTGTCCATTTGTAAAGCACTGTTAGAAATCTCTAGTCGCAATAGTGGACTCATCTATTTCTCCTTGCGGTTCTGACAGTTTCTGCCTGAAATGCTTTGGTGCTCTGGTTTTAGCAGTGGTAAATCTACTTGGGGTGTTGACATTTTATCAGTTTGCAATATTCTACCTCCTCTAGATCCAAGCACCTGTTCTGGAGTTTGGTTTTCTAACACTGACATGCACTTACTTCTATACATGTCTACCTAAGACTGTTTGTACCTTAATGCAATACTAAACTGTTGATACTTTATATTTTATTTCACTTGACTTAGCACATTTAAAACCGTCTCCTTCACTTTTCACAGTATGTTTTCTAGAAGTGTGTTGACATTTTGGGACTTTTTAAATTGACATGCTTTTAAATATAAAAATCGATTCGTTGTAAATGGATAAACTTGGGTGTTGATTCCGGTTCTATTCTAAAAATTCTCCATAAGTTCTGGATTTAGATCAGTGCATTAGATTCATTTCTTGCATTTCTTAAAATACCAATCGCTACTCCTTTTAAGAGCACTTATACCCCCTCCCATGATGGGGGAGGGGGAGCATAGAAAAATATATAGCCCAATAAAACAAAAAAGACAAAAGAGCAATTATAACCTAAAATATATTTAAATGATTTTCATTTATCTCTTTATTTATTGTATATCTGTTGACAGCAGAAGCCATCATGCCCATATGGAGAAAAGAGGACAACTTATCAGAGTTTGTTTTGCCCGTTCACCTTATGGGTCTTGGGTATCAAAATTAGGTCTTCAGACTTGGCAGTAAGTACTTTGACCCGTTGGGCCACTGAGCCATCAGAACAGACATAAAAATTATTTACAGTAGTATTGACAGTAGTTGCCCTGATGTCTGAGATAATAACAAAACAAATCAATAATCAAATTTTCAAATGGTATTAGACATTGTGCATGCTAATAATAAAAACACTTAACATTTAATTCCTTAGAAACTTATAATTACTTATTTTATTCCTTGTATCACTTCTGTCACTTGTTTTGCCAGCATGTTATGATGTATAAGTTGAATTTTGAGTACTATTACTATTTGTATGCATTAGTTGCATACAGTAATAATAATTGCTTACTTGTTGTAAGGCTGGATAACTGGTATCACATTCCTTCATTTGTATTAGCAGGGTAGAGATTGCATCTGAAAGATAATTTTAAGAAGAGAAAATTTTAGATAACTTCCTTTCATTTGTTGATGAAAATATTTATTTATTTGTAAAGAAGGTGATGATTATGTTCTTTTTGAATTTTCAATAGTTTTTATTTTTCTTGATTTTCTCCAATTGGAATACATATGCTAATTATACGTATTTTTCAAAGATTATATGCACACTTTTCCATTTTGGCTTAATTTCGCCAAGTCTATGTTCATGTGTTCCTTATTGCGTCATGGGTATTTTTTAAAGCAAATATAATTAAGCACACAGTAGCCCTGTGCATTCCTAATAATGCCTCCTAATAACTGAAAGGTATTAAATATTGGTCAGCTAAGGAGTACATTTATAAAATGGTAATTTTCAAACTAGTCATTTTTAAAATATTTTCTCTTCTTGATTGTATTTTGTCAAAGAACATGAATGATGACTTTTAGATTGAAGAATGTCATTCATGTAGGCAGAAATATACTATAAGAATGGGCTTGGCGTCCAGGTTTCTGAAATTTGTTTACTTCTTTCTAAGACACTTGTTTGAGCAGCTCATGTAAAGATCATTAGCACCAAGCTCGTCTATTGGTGGACAGCCACTTTTCTATTCTCCTTAATTGCTTAAATTGAGCCAGAAAGTGGTTTATTATCACCGACCCCTTGACACCTGTTATTTAACCTCATCTGCTGTGGAGTCATATAGAAAATCTGGTGAAGATCCTATCCCAGTGAGGAGGAAGAGTTAAATTCAAACCACCAGATGGATTATCAGAGATGTCACCTGAGAATGACATACAGAGAAAAGGGAGAAATTTGACAGAACTAAAACATGAAGTCATATTTGATATAGTACTGCTTTCTTGCAATCTCGGCACTTTCAAAGCTGAAAAGAACTCAAGGACTATTCAGAGAGGACACATTCTCCCCGCCCCCAGAAAAGAGATTCCATGGAGTTTTGGCAACTTATTACATCACCTTGTAGAATGGACTGAAGTTGAAATTATCGGTGAGTTTATGCCTTTATTAGAACTGTCTAGTTATTCACACCTTTTTCCTTTTATTAAAAAAATTACTAATACCAGGATCCAGCAAGATAGTCGTGGAGGATATATAACTGGACCTCGTTTTTCTTCTTCCCCAAGTAACCACACTATAAATACATTTCCTCTGCTTTTAATGGTTATTTGTATGTTTAATTGGTTTATTTAGAATTGTGTTTGAGCTCAGGTTTTAGTGCTATTGGAGCCTTCACTCTGATCCTAATAACTCCAATGTGAAGAAGAAATTTTGTGTAAGAGTTAGAGAGATTAGTAATGGGAGACTTGAAAACCATTTAACGGATCTAACTGAATAGGACATCCTATAATGCATATTTATCATTCAAATACTTTTTTTAAAAAAATGGAGATAAAGATTGTTCTATAAAGTATAGCAGAAATAAGTAGAGAATATTGAGTGTGGGGTTGTGTGTCATGGGAATCTTCACTTACACTATAAACTCGAAAAATGTTAGGAAAATTCTATGATGTGGCAAGTGTTGCTTTTCAGGAGTCTCCTTATTACATTTTTTTTATCCAGAGGGAATTAGCTTTCTGTTGTTATAAATAATATAAACAACAGTTTCACATAAAAAGCAAAATTGTGCCGGGCGGTGGTGGCACACGCCTTTAATCCCAGCACTTGGGAGGCAGAGGCAGGGAAATCTCTGTGAGTTCGAGACCAGCCTGGTCTACAAGAGCTAGTTCCAGGACAGGCTCCAAAGCCACAGAGAAACCCTGTCTCGAAAAACCAAAAAAAAAAAAAAAAAGAGAGAGAGAGAGAAAGAAAGCAAAAATGTAACTAATGCCTTAAGCAATTTATTTGAAAACAAAGAAAGTATCAAATCAGTTGAAGTAGTCCAGAAAACCTATAGCTAATCCACTTGTTCCACTTGTTTGAAACATAAGGGATGGAGTATATGGAAAAAGCCTAGACTTCTTAAATAACGTGCATTGAATATATTTAAAAGTTAATATGATATAAATTATTATAAGAGGGTGAGAACCACTTTTAAATATTTCATTGAGGACTTGGTTTCCTTATGCAAGCTTTGAACAGACTATATTAATTCATATGTGTTTATCTCTGACTTTTTATAACTGTATATGATGTCTTTTGTTCATATTCGCACAAAGCTAAGTTCTTGTAAGGAACATCAGTAATGAGGTTTTGTTCTTGAAGTGTCATGCATTTTGAGCAACACCCAGTATTATCAAAATGTGCAAATAATTTTAGAATGATGCATTTCACCCCATGGTTTACAAATATCACTTAGTAAACAGAAAAGTTATGCATAGCATTCCAACACTATATATAAAAACCTACAATTACATAATCAAGTTTGAGATGGTTTTGCTAAATTTGGAATGACTACATAATGGGTAATTTTGGTTTTGATAGAATAACAAATTGGGTATATGCTTCCTGGAAAATGGAGAAATTTTTCCCAAATCATCAAGCTATACCAACATGCACTAAATCTATGTAATGCATGGATTTCACTAATATTTCACTGTTCCTATGATCCTAATTGCAATCACTGTTGGCATGCTAGTGATTTTAGCTCTATATACATTTCAGTGATATTCAATGACAGAGTAGTTTATGCAGTCATAACATTATTCAGGAAAAAACTGATTCCCCTATGAACAAGGTCTATTTTTTTTTTTCTCTGTGGAGTAGCAGTGCATTTCCTAGGAGAAATCCTTGTCCAATGCCAGCAGTCTGCTTCAATTTCTTACTATCCAGGGATCCTGAGACTCAAACATCTGTGAAATTTCCAATGGCTTCTTCATGCCAGTGGAAAGAAAAAATTTCGTGCTTTGATGGTGTTTCCAGATGTTTTTAATGCTTCACATATGGCAAGGACTATTCTTTGCTAATAAGCCGAGGGTTTCAAAGAATCACACAACACAACTGGAGTGTGGCAGACCCTGAAATCTATCTATACATTGACTTTATCTGAAAAGCATTTATATTCTTGGCAACTAATGTAATTATCCCAAAACCTACACGAGGCTTAATGCCGTCATAATGATGAAACAATTCGTAAATTACACTTGTTTTGAAGCAAAAGGAAATGCCTTAATTGCTAACAAGAAACTTTACTACTACTTTCATTTAATATTATGCTTTTATTTTGTAGCCAACCATTTGTTCTAGTTGGATTCTCTGTTGATGTGATGAATGCCATTACCAAAAGTAAACTGGGGAAGAAAGAGGTTTTTTTTCCCTATCTCACCAGTTATATATACTCAATCATCAAGGACAGCCAAGGAAAAGGCTCCAGGCAGGGACTCAGGGGCAGGAACTAAATCAGAGTCTATAGCAAAACTTTACTTTCAATGATTTGTTCACCTTGATTTCTTATACAACTCAAGAACAAGCGCAAAGGAGTGGTGCTCCCCACAGTGGTCTGAGACCTTGAATATCATTCATTAATCAAGAAAATGCCTCACAGATGTGTCTACAAACCAAGCTGATGGAAGCAATTATTCAATGGAGGTGCCCTCTTCCCAGGTGACCCTAATTTGCGTCAACTTGACAAAAGTTAATTAGCACTACTGTCCCTCTGGTCAACCTGAAAAACAGTGGATTAAGATTATGTCATAAGACTTTCCTTTTTGTTTATCCTTAAGATCTCATAGTAATATCACACTAAAGTATAGAATAACTTTCAAAGTCCCACACTCTTTTAAAAATATCAAACATTTAAGAAATTTCCTAGTCTCATTCAAATATCTTCAGTTTCTTATCTGGGTGGTACTGTGAAATTAAATACAGATGAAATACTTTTTTGCACAGAAAGTAAAGAAATGGTGCAAAGCCAAAGCCCCATCAGTGTATCTCCAAATTTTTATCTCAGTGTCTGATATCTGACTCTCACTCTCTTCCGGACTCTATGTCTGGTAGCTGACACATTACCTTCTGCACTTCCTGTCTGATATAAGACACCCACTATCTTTGGGACTCCAAAAGGATTGGACAGCTCTCCTTCTCTTGTTCTGCCATCTGCAATACATTTTACATATCTTTAGGCCGAGGTAAACTTCACTTCACAACAATCACTGTCCTGGGATGTCATACCATGGTCCTAGCACCACCAATATATTGAGATCTCTGCTACAATTGAAGCAGCACCTTCATCACCTTCACCAGTGGCTCCTCCTGGCTTCTTGAGGGATTCTAACTGTTGTATGATGCCTATGAGGTCAATTTTTCTCCATTATTCCTGCACTCATTCAAAAGTAGTACAATGTGGGAGACCATTGCACATTAACAAATTTATATACTAACTTGAAATGCAGACATGGCTCCCGTTGATAATGGCTTATGTATGCTGATCAAGGAAAACTTCCCAGAAGATTTTGGTCTTGATGATGTTGGTCTCTTATTATTCACAGGCAATGTTTTAACTCCAGTTAACTAGCATCTATTGTTCCACTAAAAAAAAAAAAAGGTTTCACGTCCATAAGTTTTTAAATCCAAAATATCATATAAACTAGCCTTTATATTATCCTTACTTCAGAAATTTGACAAGTCAGACCCATCTCTGTCAACATTCTTAACTTCAAAATCCTATAAAAGTTCTTAAACTGTGAGCACTCAATGAAGTTTTCTAGCCCAAAACTCTAAAGTTCATCCATAATCCTTCCAAAAATCAATATGATCTGGTCCACTACAGTGATATAGCACCCTTTAGTAACAGTTATATCCTGGCGTGCCCCTCTGTTGCTATAAATATCATGACCAAACAGCACCTTAGAAAGAACAAAGTTTCTCTTATCTTACATATTACAGTCTATTATTGAGGAAAGCTGAGGCAGGAGCTGAAGTCAGGAACCGAAATAAAACCATGGAGGAACACCGCTTCCTGGTTTGCTCTCCACGTCTTACTCATTCCTCTTTCTTATGCAACTCAGGACCCTGTGCAAAGAGGCGGTACTACTTGTAGTAGTATGAACTCTAGCACATCAATCATTATGCAGGAAAATGACCTGTGGACATGACCACAAGCTAATCTGATAGACAACATTCCTTAGTTGTGGTCCTTTCTTCCTAGGTAAGTGTAGGATTTGACAATTTGACAGAACAAAACAGTACATGCTGGGACCAAGACAGTACAAATGTTGTGATCTTGTACCTCCAGAAGTGATACCACCTTGGTTTATTATTTTGGTTTGTAACAGGCCCTTTTCCAAATCCTCAAATTATTCTACTCAGTAATTGTTTCTGTACCTTTTAATAAAAATAAATACAATCAGATGGAAAATGTATCATTTTTATTCTTTTTTAAAAAATTTAATTCATTATCTATTAACTTTTATGTAACTGGGAAACACTGTTGCTCCCATTCCTGTCAACTGACACAATTTTGGTAAAGCATCCTCACAAGAGCAGCAGTAATACAATCCCTTGGATACAAATGCCACCCCTGGATATATTCTGGAATTCAAGTGCATGGGGTGTGTTTTCTGACATAATTGTAGCGATTACTATTGAGTCAGCCTAGAAAACTGTAATAGTAATCTGGGGTATTTTAGCAGACTGGATTCCTCTGCCTCCTTAGAGTAAGAACAGTTTCATGGAGAATAGAGAATTTCAACAACCAAATAAACATCAGTTTCCAATTTTAAGAGGATGCTATTTTTTTTAATAAAGTGTCCATATTGAGAAGACCAAGTTCTCAGAGAAACACACGTTCTCTTTGGTACAGAGAGAGTAAACCTGAGTAGTCAACAGTACGGATTCCAAGTTGGAAGCGAGGGTTACTCAGAATAGGGAAAAGATATTTCTCCTGCCTGTCTTTTAAAGTTGACTCTGGGAGTTGTACCCTCAGAAGGAAGATGTCAGTGGGGATTTTTAGTGTCACCATTGACTGACTCTGGGAGAACAGTTTTAATAATAATGAAGCAGACCAAGTCATGGAGATGATAAGAAAGAAACCAGTAACCACCTGATATAAAGCCGAGAACTGATGTTTTCAGTTAGTAATGATGGAACAATAATTACTAATGATTATGGCATCAAAGACTACTTTTGGCTGAAGATAATGAACAGAGGAGGAACTGAGAATAAATATCCTCAAACATACCACAGTTCTTTTGGGCTAACGACTTTTCTCATAGTTCCTGAAAAACTGCAGCCAACTAGTATAAAATAAGATTTTACGGTGTGTTAATGGGCAAAAAATAATTATACATGCACATGGATCTTGTGATCTATAAGATACGACACATGAAGGTGGTAAATAAGGAGATGGTTATAAAAGAAGGTACTAAACAAAAGAGAAAATATGGGCAAACACAGTGGGACAAAATGTCCCATTGTATTAAAGGAAAAAGAAGCACAGTGAAAATTTCAGAACTCATAAATTGTTTCTGAATAAGTCAAAGAGAGTTCAGAAGCACTGTGTAACTCTTGATAACATTTTCCCAAGCTGGTAGGAAGTCCATATAAGACCTTTTATTCATAATTCCAAAAAAGAACAGATGGAGTCCTCTAACGAAGAATGACTGTGCAAATCACAATTGATTTATATGATAAAATAATATTCAATTATTGCTAATATTTTTCAGAATATAAATGACATATGAATTCTAAGAATTAATTTAAAGGAATGGGTAATATAATTCACATAGTGATTTTAATCTCATATAACAAGTGTTCCCAGGGGAAAATACTAAATTGATTTAAGATGTAATGAAACTATGTTAGGAGTGGTAATCCGAATTTGATTCCACAAATAGGTATGTGCTATCTATCATCTAGATATAACCTAACCCTCTCCCAAAAGCTCATTGCTAATAAAGAAGAGAAGACATAGACTTTAGGAGATCACACATGTCCCATGGAAGCAAAGGTCTCACACATGTCTCTCTTACATGGTAGAAGTAGATATCCCCATGAAATAAACTGAAAAGAAAAACACTTAAAATATAATAAAGAGGAAAGAGGATGACTGAGAAGACAAAAATAAGTGACTTAGAAACATAGATAATAGATATTAATGAGATGATATATTAGACAACAGTAGTGTCTGATTTAATGCCTATTTATATACTGCAGCAACAGTCAAAGGTGGAAGATAGGTTCAAAGCATTGGAAGCAAGGAGGTCAAATATACACTGAGGTCTTGACATAGAAGCTCAGATGGACTTCATCATTGTTCTGTGTATAGCTCTTCATAGCAGTTGTGAATTTACATATCCCTCTCTGTCAATATTCATAGACAACACACTCCACTGCAAATATTAATCGAACGTTACCTATGGGTCCACTGAGGACAGAAACTCTGTTTTGTTACACTGAAAACATTCATTGTCTAGACAAATTACATATGGGTAATATAAGATAGTTTACACATTCATTTTAATACAAAGAAATATCGATTTTGGTGAATCAGCCTTAAAAGGTTTTAATTTTGTATTAATTTCACATGTGATTAGAAATTAAGTCATGTGCATATATTTGTGTGTACACCAACATGTGGGTGCTATAACATTAGGTGCAACCCATAGAATAACAGTACAAGTCTTATTTGGAAATTGATGGGGAGGGAAAAAAGATGTAAAGAAAGAAAAAAATAAGGAAGAGAAGAAAAGAAAAATAAGTATTCCTACCCATGTGGAAGGAAAAGGGCAGGTCATGGCAAAGAGACAGGAGATGTTCTCACACAGCCTAGCTGGAGACAATGTGTAATGCTGGGGACCAGATGACGCTGGCTGCCAGTATTCCTAGACTAGAATTTGAGGTGGATGAGTTTCCTTTGCGTCTGGAAATCATCTCCCCATGGATCATGAGACCACCCACATATAGGCTCACTTTATGTTTTGCATATGTATTGTTTAGATAAACATGAAAATAAACAGCTTTCCCTTCCTTAACATAGTAAGCTTTGGTTGGGGTTATTGAGAAATGGTGGAAAACAACAGTAAAGACAATAGCATAAAACAATGAGTGTGATATAAAAACAATACACCAGAAAATATGCAAACCATAGAAATGTGACAGACTTGAGGCAGGCAATTTTTCAGACTGTGTTAATAAGTTATTTCACAATCTCTCTATACAGAAATAATATAAAATATTCATTTAAGTACTAATGTTTTCCATGTATTTCCAATTTAGTACATATAATAGATCCTCTTTCATAAATCCACAGCATAATCCTGAAAATATTTATCTTCCTCCTACTAAAATTTCTACTTTTTAATTCTAGGAACTATTTGTTTTTAGACCTATTTTTTGTATCATAATTGATGCTAACATACAGTTACACCCTTTGTTTACTGCTAGTCTGTCTGTTCTAGCTAGTCACCTGAGTGAAGTTCCTCCCTTCCCCCAGCTCTGTCTTCATCTTTCCTCTCCCCCCCTCCCCCCCGTCTCTCCTTCATGATATATGAGGTGGCTGAGGATCCTGTGTTCGTTCTGTGCCTGTGTAATTCTGGATGTGAAATAATAGAAATGCTCCCAATACTATCAAATTCAGCCTTCCTGGTTGTTTTCACCCTTCATAACTTTAGCAAGGATTGAAACTCAATCCTATTAATAAAATTTAAAAACAATTCATCATTGATTCCCTTATTAATTGATAGCATGCTTTTATAGAATGTATCAAATATTTCATATTTATATAAACTCATTAATGAAAATAAAAATATATTTTTGTGGAAAAGTAAAATCTTTAAAATGCTTAAATGGTGAGGTTAAGAAAGATAGATTTTTTTTTCTTTCCTGGGAAGTTTAGTGTACAAGGCATATGTGTCCAGAAAGAAGCAAGCAAGCCAAAGTAACCAAACCTGCACATATACAGTGAGAAATGAGAGTGACAATGGCTTAGACCTCTCTGAAAATAAATGTATAACATAAAAAATTAACACAAAACCTTCAAATTGACAAAGCAAAGTGGAGTGTAAAATTTAACTCTTGTTGTCAAGTTATAATTCTGGTGGCAATAAAAACATTA
The DNA here is from genome assembly GCF_000317375.1 of Microtus ochrogaster. NCBI lineage: Eukaryota > Metazoa > Chordata > Mammalia > Rodentia > Cricetidae > Microtus > Microtus ochrogaster. Next base: position 28,203,228 of record NC_022031.1, read on the forward strand.
GTAAGCAAAACAAAGCAAAAAAAAGAATGTAATATCAAAAATGTGATTATTGTATTACGTAACTGTTGTATGGATTGATAGATTGTCTTATTCCATCTGTGCAGGTTTATGTGCTAGGATTTAGCGAATCTTCTCTCAGGAGAACAGGTGGAAGGAAGCTGAAATAAATGCCGTACATCCATATCCATCACAAATGGTTAACAGAATCCTCCTGATAAGTGCAAAATGCTTTTCTCCTCTGCAGCGGATCGAAAGGTCCTTCTAGCAAACCTTGGATAGGATAGTATGCAAACACTCACGAGGATGAGGCGCGGAAGGTACTGTCAACAAATGTTTGTTGTAAACTGCTTAATGCTTCTGTAGAGAAAATATGAAATAAATACTGACGGGTGCTTAGAGATATCTTTTGGAATGTTTGAGGGTTTCTGGGCAAAGGTGAGGCTGAGTTGTCAGAATGATTGATTGTGATTCGTCATATCTGTTAGTGCCATGCAATTGGAAACGATAGATGGCATTGGTAAAGCTGATGGACGGTCCATGTTTATCTTTGCACCACAATGATTTGTTTGGAATTTGCGACTTTCTTCATTAGGGCTTATTTAATGAACATAAAGAAAGTTCAAAGCTTAGGCCTTCTGTTGCGATAAACAGAATAGATTCTCACCTTTTCTCCTCCTGCAAGATTGACTATTTTCATTGAATTGAGTAAATTTTATTTTATTTATTTTGTTTTTATCCAACAATTTAAGTTTTATCTTCTTTCAGTGTGTTAACTAAGCACAGTATTTGTGCTAAGTTACTCGTATGTGGGTGTCTGTGGTGTTACCATTCCATGTAAACTTTGAAATTAGATAACCATTAATTCCAAATTATCCTGCATCCACCAAAAAATAAATGCCTTCTTATTTTTCCATGGTTCCTTTTAATTTCCATAGCAGTAATAGAGACTATAATGGTACTAATGTCTTATAGTTATCTTGCGAATTAATATGGCAACATATTTGAACATTCATATGTTTCTGTTTATAGATGAACACATACACAAACTCTCGCATCTATTTTTCATATATAACTTTGCTCAACATATTTAGCTTGAAATTACACTAAATTAAAACAAATCTTAATTAATCTGTTTAAGTTGACTTACTGCTTAGAATCATGTAAAAAATAAACAGATGTTGATGGCCTATGTTGTGTCAACTTTTGACAAAAAAAAGCCAATTCAATTTTAAAATGTAATTATTCATTCTAATGATGGGAACCAGGCATTCAGTTTGACTGCATTTTTGCTTAATTGCTCCAATAATTGGGCTTTTGGAATATAGAGCCCAGAACGGTCAAATCTGATGCTACTGAACGATTTGCTTGTTTAGATTTGTCATGACTCATTAACCATAAGTGGCCACAGAATTATTTCTGGTTTCCTGCCACTCACAGAAACAAGTAGTTTGCAGAAAATTTCCACAGTGAGAAAATGTGCCTTTTGTATCTGGTTATACTTCATCTGTGAAAATACAATATGAGTTTTAAATAATTGAATATTTCATTTGGAGATAACATGTTTTTATGTGCCTATACACAAACAATATTACCTATGAATAAATATGTAGTATCTATATGATATACATTTATGTGTATAATAAGCATGAAAGTAGCATTTATTATCTGAAATAACCTTATAAGACAAATGAGACAGACAAAAGGGTGAAATTTGCTACCTTGATTAAATATCTTTTTATCTATCCTGAGATGTTTGAAAAAAATTATTTCTATTAATTTCTTTAGTTGACACAGGACTGTGTTGCTATTTTCATTTTGAATTACACAAAGCAAAATAATTACAAAATAAACATACAAAAAGGACAATTAAATTTTTGTATCTAAATATAAGTCAAAGTATTTCATAAGTGTTTTGTATTAAACACTTTCCATTACAGTCTTTCCATTAAAATCAGTATCCAAGTATTTTGGTCCCAGACGATCCCTTAAGTTTCATAATACAAAATAGACAGATTATGAAGGAAATTCCTTTCTCTGTTAAGCGAATAAATTTTTAAAAAATCACAGCTAGAGGTATTATATTTGAACATATTTTAGAAGAAATTTTAAAAGAGAACGAAGCCTTAAACCAATAAAAGTTGTGATTAAAAACACAAGAGAAGCTTATGTGGGACTCTAAATTCTATATGTGAATATATTCTTTTATGTGAATTATAATTACAGATAGATTTTTTTATTTAGGCTGTCAAAATACATTCAAGCTCTCTCTCTCTCGCTCTCTCTCTTGCTCTCCCCCCCCCATAATGAAAATATTCTTATGAGCAATGAATAAGTGGAGAGTTGCTTTCTAAAACACAGCTTCCCGAAACAAGAAAACAAACTCTGTACTGAAAACTCTAGTGTGGTGGACCACCACAAACCCCTAGTGGATCCGGGGTGGAAAAAAAAATCACTTTAAAAAGCTGCTTTCGCCGGGCGATGGTGGCGCACGCCTTTAATCCCAGCACTTGGGAGGCAGAGGCACGCGGATCTCTGTGAGTTCGAGACCAGCCTGGTCTACAGAGCTAGTGCCAGGACAGGCTCCAAAGCCACAGAGAAACCCTGTCTC
>NC_022031.1:28205935-28212950 GCF_000317375.1 Microtus ochrogaster
AAAAATAAAAAGCTGCTTTCCTTTGAGACGTGTAGTAACCGAGGAAAGAAATAAATAAATAAATAAAATAAATAAAAAAAAAAATAAAAAGCTGCTTTCCTTTGAGACGTGTAGTAACCGAGGAAAGTCTGAACTATTTATCTTTTCGGCTGGAGCATAGGGTGTATGAATCTGATGTGTCAAAAATATTTATAATAGATGACTTGAGGCTGGATGCTGCAGCCCTCAGGCAGTCAAACTCCAATTGACATCAGCAGGTACTTTACTTGTACAAGATCCAGCTGTCTTATGCCTTTAGGCTAAAGGGGAAAGTTTAAATGAAGCATGGGTTCAGGGCTTCAGGAACTATGGATCATCAGAGGCAAAAAGACACAGTTATCAAAACATAGAACTCTTCAGTAGGATGCCTGTCTGAGAGCTTAAATTGACAAATGTAGCCTGACCTATCTGGAAAAGAATCAGTTTGGTTGATTATCTTCCACTTATAAACTTAAGTCTATATATCTGAGTGTTAAAGTATAATAGGAACATCTCTATGTGCATAAATTCCATTTGGATGTAAAATACTAAGTGTTCGGGAAGAATTCACCAGCCCTCCAGATTCATCAACTGGAGTGCTCTAAAACAGAAATAAATTACAAATTAAAAAATCATTGCAGGTAGTGTTAGAAAAATACCATTCATGGAAATTAAAGGAAAATTTATCTGGACAATTTGTAAATTACTATGTACATAACTGAATGACCCAAAATACGAAAACTGCCTCTCCATTGTATAACTTTTCGGCAATTAGATGTTGTCATCTGGCTTCCACACATGAACTGTAGAGTTCCCACCTACCCACAAACATACCTGAGATAAGATCATAAATACACAATAATAAATAAACTAGTTAAAAGAATAATAGCTTCTATTTTGAAAGAAGCCTAAAGTGAATAAAATATGGAAGAGCATGTGTGTGAGTAATTAATTTATTTTTAAAATTATTTCATACAATATATTTTGTTTATATTTTTTTCTTCCCTGAACTTTGCTCAAATAATAACCACCTCCCTACCAGCCCAACTTTTCCAACTTTTTGTTCTGTCTGTACTTCTTTCTTTCTTTCTCTCTCTCTCTCTCTCTCTCTCTCTCTCTCTCTCTCTCTCTCTGTGCTATTTAGTTCCATCTATTTCTCCTAACTCAACCCTAGTTCCCAGATAACAAGTACTCTGCTTTCTAAGATATTTTGTACTGGTAAACTCACCATCATTTGAAGACAGCATATACTGAATAACAACTAACAACTTAACGTATACAAGCTTCCAAATATCATCGTGAGCCCAGCTCAACTTACATATGTAAGAACGTTAACATTAACCTACATTTTGGAAAAATCAAGTAACACAGAAAGTTCTTTATAATAAAGTGTTTAACGTGATTTAATTACTTAAATATCTCTATAAAATCCTGACTACAATGTACCGCATATGTATTGATATCTGTTTTGTGTTTGTAGGAAGCAGAAAAGAAAGATTTATTCAGTGTGACCACATTAGGAGGAGTGACAAAGGTCCAGTGACTTTGCCTCCCAAGTCCATCTTCAAGAATTTGACATACAAGTATTTTTAAATAGAAGGCTAGAGACTCATACTTTAATAAGTAGGACTGCCTTTGTGTGACCCCAACCAACTACTGTCTCCATTTCAAGTCTATTCTTTGAGAATACACGGCAAGTACTGAATCTTTCTAAATTCACTAAGATCCTCCTTTTGCTTTCCAGGAATTTAGACTTTTTCCCCCCTCTAAATGCATGTTACTGAGAAGATTCTAATTTCTTAGGGTTCATTCTCTCAATACTCATATATCAAAGTAGAGAAACATATCTATCTCTTCAAAATATATGTATTCTTTCCAGGTGGTCTGTTTTATTTCCTCAATCTTTTTCTATCACTTCAATCTTGAAGTGAAATATGACTGTTCCTAAAACAAAATATGAACAGAATACAAGCAGGAATCAAAGCTGGAATATATTGTTAACAACAAGCTACAGAGAATAAGAGCATTTCCTAAATGTCCCATGAGTTCATGATGTTTACTCTTACCTTTGTAAGGACTGGTATGAGTAAATCCATCTATTTTGTTTGAGACAGGGTCTCCCTTGAAGCTTAGATTGACCTGAAATGTATGATCTTTCTGTTTCAGCTTTCTAAGTACTGAAATAAGAGATAGGTGTTACCATGCACATCATGCCCACTCTAACTTCATTTAAAATCTGACAAGCCCTTGTTTTGTATTTGAACAATAATCTCTGAAGTCATCAATGACTATCCATGTTCATCCTCCAGTGTTCGTAATTATCTGGAAATGATTTGTCCCAGTTTATTCCATATAAGAAAGGTAGAGAGAGGGAGTGGAAAGTAACAGGTGTCAAGAAGTTAGTGCCGGTGAATCCTTAAGGCCAAATTTTAAGCAACTGAGAGGAATAGAAGGGATGACTCATATGTTAACTATTCCTAAAGTCCATTTTACTTGCTGTATGGGCCTATTTCAGCATCTCAGAAATGCTTTCCAGATTCCTTCTCAGACTCTACTTCTGCAGAATCTTAAAAGAGGGCTGTCTTAAAAGACAACCAGAAGGGCGAAAGCTAATTTTGAATAATTATTCAAAAATTAAATAATTGTATACAGGTTTACAAACATCCAATGTCTATCAGTCTCTACTTCCACAGTACAAAAGGCATGTATGTATATATCTATACATAAAGTTCAGTCTAAAGAACTGAAAAAAAGTCTTCAATAAGATGCCTACAAAATAAATATTTAAAGTACTTCAACACAATCTGATCATCAAATAAACCTTAACCTTGTTAAGACAATTTTCCAAGTAGTCAAAAGTATGAAGTACAAACATAAAGAATGGTTTAACAAAATATCAAATCTTATCTATTAATTACTTAATTAATAGATAATTAATCAATTACTACTACTATGAGAGCTATATCTTCAAGAAAGTCTTGATTAGAGCCAGGGATTAGATTCAAGGTTTACATTGGTGTCCTTATATTAGAACAATATTTTAAAAATGAATGAACTTGGTCGTATTCATTTTTCTCATGTACATTTTGCAACCTTGTTCTAAAGACAGACCAAATTCTACTAGTAAATATAGAAACCCCCAACATTTTGAATTATTAATCCTTCAGTTTCAAAGTGTCTGAGGATTATAGGCAGTCTTTTTGGCTGCAGGCTGCTACTTTATATTTTCTCAGTTTGCCAACAGATACATCTACATGAAATACACAAATTATATTTTAAACAACTGTATCTACCCAGTATTATTTTGAGAGCCTAACAATTGATTAGTTGCCCCCACACCTTCATGTTTTTCCATTGTTAAGAAACAGTTAATGGATGACTGGGAAGATAGATCAAATTTTTAATAACACATTGTCAATATTTAAAAATTTGAATTGAATCTAGATGGAAAGATAGGGAATTTTGTGAACATAGAGGGAAGAGAGACTCTCATCCTAGAGTTGCATTGAAGCCTCCTCCAGCTCAGAAGCAAGAATTGAGAGCATTTGCTATAAAGACTGAATATTCCTTTTACATATAGGTATTTTATGTCAAAATAGCAATGACCCAGGCTTGAGGCATGAATTTATATACCCTCAGGCAGGGCCTCTTCCTATTCCCTGGCATTTCCTGAGAATCTCAAACAAGCATAAACCTACATGAAATCTCTTTGCACCTCTGCTTTATTATACTGGCTAGTTCTGCAATTCTGTTCAGCATCAAAGCTGAAAATCCAGGCTACACCTGACGTGAGGTCTCTAAAAGTTTGAGGAACTTCCTGAGAACACCAAGCATAGCAGTGAGATGTGTAATCTGTCCCTTCTTACAAAAGACAGAATTATATTCCATTTCCTAAATTCACCAATATTTTAAGATGTTTAAAAAAGACAAAAGCTTTTAAAAGCTATTTATCTCATTTACAATTAGAGAATAGAAGATAGCCACTTTCACAGTCACTATTCTGCCACCAAGAAACCTTCCTTTGTACAAAGGCTGTGGTAGAAAGGGAAGAGAAGCCTAAAGCTGTGTCTAGGTCTGCCCACGGTTTCATTTTGGAAGGAAAGTTGATGAATTTAACCTATACTCAAAGCACGTGGGAAAATACCATGAATGCTGTTTTTATTAATGCTTTCATTCTGTAAAAATATTCATCTTCTTATGGTGGGAATTTACATCTAGCTTATAGGTGATTTTTAAACATAAAGCAAAGAAAACCAGCCTACAAACCATAATCTCAGGGAACTTAGACAACAATGAGGACACTAAGAGAGACTTACATAGATCTAATCTACATGGGAAGTAGAAAAAGATAAGATCTGTGAAAATTGGGAGCATGGAGACCTTGGGGGAAGGTTGAAGGGAGGAGGGGCTTGGGAGGGGAGGAGCAGAGGAAAATGTAGAGCTCAATAAAATTCAGTAAAAAAATCAAAAAAATTAAAAATAAAGTAAAATACATTTAACCAACTACACCGATAATTAATTGTTTTTGTTTTATCAGCTAAGTAATACTCCATTATATAAATGTACCACATTTTCTTTGTCCATTCTTCAATTAAGGGCTGTTCTCAGGTTATTAATATTAAAATAAACCTTCTGTGAATATAGTTGATCAAAGTGTCATTATGTAATGTTTGGGCATTCTTCGGTTATATTCCCTAAAATGGTATCACTCAATCTTTAGGGACATTGATTACCAATTTTTTGAGAAACTGTCATATTGATTTCCAAAGTGGCTGGACTCTCACAAACAGTGGAGTACTGTTCCATTGTTCTACATGATCTCCTGCATAAGCTGTAATTTGTGTTTTATACTTAGCCATTCTGACAAGTATAACATGGAATCTCAGAGTCATTTTGATTCGGATTTCCCTGATGCCTAAGGTTGATGAACAATTTTTAAGTGTTTCTTTTCAACTTGAGAGTATTTTTTTTTTGAGAACTCTCTGTTTTAGTTATATACTGCTCTTTAAGTAGTTCATTTACCTTTTTTTTTGATGTCCAGTTTCCTGAGTTCTTTATATATTTTAGAGTCAGCCCTCTGTTGGATATGGGGTTAATGAAAATATTTTCCCAATGGGTCTTATCCTATTGACAGTGTCCTTTGCATTATAGATGCTTTTCATTTTCAAGAGGTCCCATTTATTATTGCCCATGTTAATGTCTTTGCTACCAGTGTTTAATAGGAATGTTGTCTCTTGTGTCAATGCATTCAGTGATGTTTCTCACTTTCTCTTCTATCTGGTTCAGAGTAATTGGATTTATTTTGAGAGCTTTGATCCATTTAGACTTGAGCTTTGTACATGGTGATAAATATGGATCTATTTGTATTCTTCTTCATGCCTATATCCAATTATACCACCATTATTTATTAAGGATTCTTTTTTTTTTCTCCTTTGTATAGTTTTGGATTCCTCATCAAAAATCAAGTGTCCATAGGTATATGGATATGTATCTTGGTCTTTGATTCCATTTCATTGACCAGTGTGTCTGTTTTCATTTCAATGCCATGGTGTTTTTATTACTATAGTCTGTAGTGGGGCTTGAGATCAGGGATGGTGATATCTAAGGCAGTTATTGATTATGGAGGATTGTTATAGTGACCCTGGGTTTTCTGTTTTTTATTATGAAGTTGAGTATAGTCCTTTCAAGATCTATAAACAATTCTGTCAGTTTGTGGTCAAGATTATATTGAATAGGGGCTGGAGAGATGGCTCAGAGGTTAAGAGCATTGCCTGCTCTTCCAAAGGTCCTGAGTTCAATTCCCAGCAACCACATGGCTCACAACCATCTGTAATGAGGTCTGGTGCCCTCTTCTGGCCTTCAGACATACAGACAGACAGAATATTGTATACATAATAAATCAATAAATATTTTTAAAAAAAGATTATATTGAATATATATATATATATATATTAGTAGGATGGCCATATTTACTTTATTAATTCTACCAATTAATGGGATATATTTCCATCTTCTGATATCTTCTCCAGTCAAGTTTTTCAAAGACTTAAATTTTTGTTATACATGTCTTTCACTTGCTTGCTTAGTGTTATCACAAATATTTTATATTTTCTGTGGCTATTGTGAAGGATGTTGGTTCCTTGATATCTTTTTCAAACCTCTTTGTCATTTTTGTATAGGAGACCTAGTGATTTTTTAGTTAATCTTTTATTCAGTTATTTCACTAAAAATATTTATAAGCTGTAGGAGTCTCCTGGTAGAATTTTGGGATTAGCTTATGTATCCTATTATGACATCTGCCAATAGTGGCATTTTGACCTTTTTCCAATTTGTTTCCTCCTGATCTCCTTTTGTTGTCTCAATGCTTTATATAGAGCTTAGAGTACTACTGAAAAGGTTTAGAGAGAGTAGACAACCTTTTCTTGTTTCTCATTTCTGTGTAATGGGATTGCTTTTAGTTTCTCTCCACTTAATTTGATGTTGACTTTCAGTTTTATGTATATCGCTTTTATAATATTATGATGATATTGTTGATCTCTCCAAGACTTTTATCATGAATGGTTGTTGGATTTTGTCAAAGACTTTTTCGGCACCTAATTAGATGATCATGTGGATTTTTTGTTTTGTTTTCTCTTGCGGGAGGTCCTCCCACTCCTCCAGCCTATAGCCGCTGAGATACCAGCCCATTGGGGCATGGTCTCTCTCCCTTTAAAAAAGTACCCTACAACAGATGGGCTGGGAGGAGGCGGAAACTTGTTTTGTTTTTCCTTTTCTCAATAAAAAAATAATAATAAAATAAATTTAAAAAAAAGTGGCCACTTCCCTCTCCTCTCTCTCTTCACTTCCTGCTCCACCGGCCACTAGACTCCCTTCCTGGTTGCACAGAGGGCTGTAGTCTGGGACGGCGATCTGTAAGTTTTTTCCCCTTTAAATAAATACCACCCTATTAATCATAATTCCAAACTGGTGTGACATTGTTTGTGACTTACGCCTTCAG
>NC_022031.1:28213935-28216280 GCF_000317375.1 Microtus ochrogaster
TTAATATTCTTATAATTTCTAAAGTTTAGGTCTTATGTTAACTTTATTCCTATCTATTTTGCTTCATTTTATTTTTAAATTCTGGGGAAAGACATTAAATTCATTGAAAAAGTGATTAGTTACTCCTTTCACGTTCATGCAGTGATTATACCTGTGGGCACTTCTTAGCAATTCAGTAATTATTGTAGGTCACAGGGTTCATAGCTGGATGTGATTACTGATTACTTTTCTCCTCCAGTAGTATACATAACACCTCCCAGCACCATGAAAACTCGTCAGCTGGGATGAAGATTCCTGGTCACTGTTAGCCAGTTATCACCATGCCTTATGATTCAAGTATATAGCTCCTTTGACAACAGGATCTTACCATGAAGTTCTAGAAGGTGAGTAGGAACATTAACAATAGCTTGTAATGTTTAGGTGGTGGGGTAATACTTGCCAATAGTTCCAAAAGAGGTAACCCATGAGTGGCACTGTTGTTTTTTTGATTATTTTTTTTAATTTTTTTGCAGGTGGTGATTGTAGTGGCATTAGTGGCACACTATAGGATAACTCCACTCGAGCTTGTGTGTGTGTGTGTGTGTGTTATGAAGTTTGTCAGTAGTAGCTCCTGAGATTTCTGTGAGACAATGACAATGAATTCAATGATATAAAATAGGCTTTAAGTATATTCATCTGCATTTCCATTCACTTATTAAGGCAACATTCATCTTGTGCCTATAATATACATTGAAATGATGCATGTGGTAAATGTTAGGGAATGAATGATAAACACAAGGCGTGTGTGCAGAGAATATAGAATCGTGAATAAAATAGTTCTAATTATTTTTAAAGAGGCAACATTGTAACTGAAGAAATATTTCTGTTTGCAAATATTGCTGTCTTTTTGCCATATTTTTCTCTGAGCACTAGTGACAGTGCAAATAGATTGAAAAGTAAGCAGAATGAACGAGAAATCAAACCATAATAATTTTATGTTGAAAATTATAAAACAATCCCCAAAGTTATTTTGTCATCAAAGTAATTAATTTAAAATAGCAAATGGAAAGTTTAAAGGTGCTTGGGGCCCATTATTCAGAATTCATTGTCAACCAAAGCATTTAAAACACTGTTTTGCCACCATAAAATTAGAAAAATAAAGCTTCAGAGAAAACAACTACTGATAAAAGGTACAGGTAATGTTTCCTAGTGGGAAGATACATTACCATAAGAAGAACACTTACCATAAAGTATTCCAGAGGGGAGTGATTGGAATTATGTCCCCTTCTGCTGTGCTTACATAACTTGAAAATGGCCATTTAAATCAGTTCTGATTTGTAACTGTTCCTAATAAAACAGCCAGGCAGAAATTGTTGATGTTATTCACCTTTCAACTTGCTGTGAATTGGGGTAGAAAGCACAAAGTCTGTGTTTTACCCACTTGTGGACATAATTTCTGTTAAAATTTCAATTTTGACTTTGTTTATAGATTTTTTTTATATAAGACAATTATCCTTTCCAATGTAAAAACTGCACATTTCCTTAACTATTTGATACTTTAATTTTGTATGGTATTATCCTCCTGGAAAGGTGAACTGATGCAATTGCTTATAGACCTGAAGGATGTATTAAAATAGCATGGAGCCAGAAAGCCGTTGGTGGCTGGAATACAATCAGTGTCTACATGTGAGAAACAGTGAGCATCAGTAGAAAGCCTGTAGGCTAGAGCTGCCTCAGCTTTCTTTGCTCTTTTATGATACTTCCTCCCTCAAATAATCAATGTGCCAAACACCTGCTGATTTTTTTCAAGTTCGTAATTATAAAGTTCACGCTCAGGGTTGGAACATCACATAATCAAAGCAAATTATTTCATAAGTATGGTGACCTGAGTTCAGATCCCTAGAACCCATGTCAAAAGCTACGTGAAGTGGTAAGAACCTAGAAAGTAGGGATAGGGGCTGGAGGGCGGAGACAGGAAGACCCCTGAAACTTGTTGGCCAGTTGGTGTACCTGAATCATGAGCTCTAGTTTCACTGAGAGACAGTGTCCCATAAAATGAATTTCAGCAATGATTGATTGATATCTGATATCAACCTCTGTCATCCACATGCATATGAATAGGCACACATGCAACCTCATGAATAAATATGCATAATTCCAAGATAATTCACATATACTGCAGATCAGGTCTTAATCTCTCTCTTCCTCCCTCCTTGATTTTTTCTCATGCCTCATAATTTCCATCTTTCGTTTTTTAATATATAGATTATTTTTTTTTTGATTTTTCGAGACAGGGTTTCTCCATAGCTTTTGGTTTTTGCCCTGGAACTATCTCTTGTAGACCAGGCTGGCCTCGAACTCACAGA
>NC_022031.1:28216993-28235510 GCF_000317375.1 Microtus ochrogaster
ATATTTATACTCTATAGATAGATCAACATATATACACATACATATATATATATCCAGTTGAGTTCTCACTGTGATATATATATATATATATATATATATATATATACATCTATGTATATAAGTTTGTAAATATACTCATAGATATACAAAGACATGACAGAGAAGTTACACCCACAAAAATCTCTAAAATATTGCTGCTTAAGCAAGACCCGAATAACAACAATATCAGTGTACATGTATTGGAGGATGAATGAAATCTCATGAATTCACTCCCTTAGATAAATAGATATAGGAATTCACTGTTGAGAAAGGACGAATAAGCACAAGTGCCCAGGAAACCCATTAGTGTGTTTGATCCTTTGGTGCTGCACTAACAGGTGTTTGTGTGTCACCTGATGCAGGTTCTAAGAACCTACCTAGGGCTCTTTGTAAGAGCAATACAAGTTTAACTGCTCAGTCATCTTTCCAACCACGTCAAGTATGGACACTTGGAAGGAAGACTGCCTTTTGTTGTGAAGATACATTTTTTTCCCCTGCTCATACCTCTATCTTCTTCAAATGAGACCATAAAAGTCCCCCAGACATTTAAAAGCAACCGTCAAATAATTAAGTGAACACACAACACACAAAGATTACGTGAAAGACATGAAAAACAAAGAAAGATATTGGCAAATACAAAAGGAAAAATGTCATATATAAGATTCGCACCTAGAGCATTTTCCAAAGTCTCCCCTCAGGTGCAGGCAGTAGAGAATTACTTTTAACCTTTCTGGACACCAGACCTGATAGCAAATTTAGCAATAAGAACACAGACACCATGTGAAGCTTCTCCAAGCCCCTCTAAGCCAGACAACAGACAATCTGAACCCTTGTTTGTTCGACAGCTCTCCTTTCTGCTCTGCCTGGAGTCATTTTTAGTATTTCAACTCTCAGAGATACGTAGCGTTTATATGTGCATTTATACACTTACTTTCAGTAATAAACCTAAAGAAATTTAAAAACATTTTATAATCTACTTTTGGAATATTTCTTTGACATCTCTATGCCTGTCAGTACCTGACTATTGGTTGCTTTCTAGGGCCTCCAGAACCTGTAAAGCCCATGGCATATTATCTTCTTTGTGCTTGTTCAGTATCAGAATGCATCGTAATTTTAAACTCTATTACACCTCTAATGCATTTATCTATCTTTCTTATTGAATGAGAAAAACATAGTTTCTGCCTTTAAATAAGTTTTATGTTAGTGGGCAATAAAATACATTATAATAATAATATACAGAAAGATTATTAAGAGCCAGAAAGAAATTCCATTATATGGAGTTTTCCTAGAGAATGAAGAATCAGAGAGGAAACAAAGAAGATGGGTGTTACAGAAAATTTCGCTAAAATAAAAATTCTCCACATTTTTGTCGAGTAAATTTTAGAACATCTGAGATTTATACAGTTTAACAGTAATACAAAAAAAAAGCCTGTGTCTACAAAATTGCTTAAAGATTAAACAAGATGAATGAGTAATACATTGAAGTATTCAGTGAAAACAAAATATTAGTTTCATTCATACTCAGTCAAGAGCTCAGAGCATTTACAAAATAATTTAGAATATTATTCAAAGGAAGAAAAAACATGCATTATAAAAACCATAATGCAGAGTAAGCAAAGCTAGGAAGAATTGCATGTGGATAAACAAAATATATATTGTGGTAGTATCTTGGTAACTAGAACTACTGAATGATATAAACTCTCAAGTGTCATGCAAAAGAAATATAGAACTGGCTAGCGAAATTTATCTATTTATCTGCCATATTTAAATGGTGCTCACCACTGAATTCTTATTGTACATATATATAAAATATATGACACAAATATGATATATATATATATACATGTATATTTTGTTAATTATGAAAATTATGTCATTGTTACTATTATTATTATTAACTCTCATACCTGTGTCTGCAGTTCAAGCAAAAGTTCGAAAATAACTCTGAACAGAGCTCTATAGGTTTTTAGTTTCTAGTGGAGAAAATAAATCACTGCTGGACACATATTAATCAATAATAATAACATATTGTGCTTGAAAATATAGACTTAAGAACAAATTTTATCAATGCCTTCTAATAAATCATTTTCTCTGATAAAAAAAATAAGCCTTTAATGACAATACAGAGCTATTTGTGTGCAACTTACAGGCCCAGTTTTGCCTAGTTTCTTTTTGAGAATCCTTCTTTTAAAAATTCCTTTTGTCATTTACATGCCTGTCTTGTGGGAGTAAAATTCACTTCTGTATCTTAGGAAAGAAAAAGCAGAGCCCACCACAGACTTGGTGTTCCATTAACAATTACATAGTGCGAACAAAAAATCAGAATATTTAGAAAAAACTTACCGTGACTGTAAGAATGACATGCTGGTTTCTAATGCAAGATCTTTAACATACATAAGTGTCCTGTTTTGGAATTACATGTTAAATTTGTTATTTAGTGCATGGGAAAACTGAAACTTAGTCTATCATACATATCAAAGTAAAATAGCAGTCATGTAAGAAAGTCAAACCATATCTATTTATCAAAACTCTGCACTACCTTTGCATCACTCGTATGCTTTGTGCAATTTTAATCTCATCCAGTAGCTAATGTACACACAAGTAAATGCAGAGACATTAATTTATTAATATGATATTTTTAAGGAAAAGTTTTTAGAAATGAGGCAGTTGAGATGAGAAAAATTTTGGTCAACAGAAGCACATATATGGACACTCCAAATACTCCAATATTAAACCTTTATGTATATTGAATAGTTCATTTATGTGAAGTAAATATAGTCACATGGTACTACATTTGTTCTAATGAACATTTATCATTTACTTGCTTTACCTGGAGGTTATATTAATTGCTACCAGGCAACGAAACATTTGTTGATATACACACACTACCGTATACAAATAAATTGAATTCATAAGTTATAATTGTCTCAGTCTTCTTAAACATCGTGAGTATGAAGCATTATTGTTTGTCTATACAGCAAAATATCATATGATACTGGAGAAAAATTATTTCCACTTTATCTTATGGAATGCTTGAGAGTCATTTATTTTATGGATGAATTGAAACAATATCATGCTGTACTTTCTTAAAAAACAAACAGTATGTACTTTGGGAAATAAAAAACAACAAAATATTTTTCTACTGACACTTAATTCCTCCAAAGTTAAACCATGGAGACTAATAGAGTTGCCCAGTGGCACTGGAGTGAATAGAAATGTACCATGCTTATCTCTATATATGCTTTTCTGAAAACGCTCTCCTCAGGAAAGCACAGCTTAGATACCTCATGCACATATCTGACACACAGGCACACTACATGTTGAAGGTGTTCAGAAAATAATTTCAGTTTGCAAGTTATTAACAGAAATGTTTGAAAGAAAATTTCCCAAATACTTTGTCTTATGTCACATTAAAAGATACTATGCAGAACATTATTTTTGTTAACAAATGCACATATTAATTCAAATACACTTATTAATAAACATACAGAGAGGGAAAAGAGTTGTATTAGTTATTTTTCTTCAGAAGTGATAAATGTTCACACTACCACCACCAGCACCAAATAACAACCTACTATGGAGGAAGGTCATTGGTTAAATAAAGAAACTGCCTTGGCCCTGATAGGACAGAAAATTAGGGAGGCGGAGTAAACAGAACAGAATGCTGGGAGGAAGAGGAAGTGAGCTCAGACTAGATAGCTCTCCTCTCTGGGGCAGACACGATGAAGCTCTGACCCAGGATGGACGTAGGCTAGAATCTTCCCGGTAAGTGCACCTCTGTGCTATGCACATTAATAGAAATGGGCCAGGCAGTGTTTAAATGAATACAGTTTGTGTGTTGTTATTTCGGGGTATTAGCTAGCCAGGCAGCAGGGAGCAGGGCAGCAGGAATGCAACCTGCAGCTCCTTCAACAAACCTACAGGGGAAGAGTTCACTTTTGCTCACAGTTCCAAAAGAAGCAAAAGTCAGGGTGAGGGACTAGGGGCCACAGGAGCAGAAGAAGGCAGTGAAGAAGCAGAGAGATCCCATTTCATCTGCATATAGGAGGCACACAGAAGAATATGGAGTGGGACCAGAGTAAGAAACCTCAAAACCTTCCAGTGATATAGGTCTTCCACAAGAGTCTACCTCTTCAAGTTTCTATAACATCCTCAGACAATTCCAGGAGATAGGAACCGAGTATGCAAGAACAACCCTATGCAGGGCATTTTACATCCATACAGCACAGAAGTATAAGACTAACAAGCTAAATTATGACAAGTATCCTTTGGTAAAATCGTAAGGCCAGATAATCAGTAACTAAAACAAAAGGTGTTACAATACCAGTACAAACCACTTGAAAAACAATTTACACAAAGTCTTTTTGTAACAATATGTCTTTGTTGAGTTGCCAGGACCCCCCCCCCAGGCTGTCAGTCATAGTTAACCCCCATATCAAAACCTCATAATTCTGTCGGTGAAAAAAAGCATGAACATTGCGAAAATCTCACCAGCAAGTCTTATTTGTCTTTAAAATTGGGCAAATGATATAATCTTTAAGATCATATTTTAGCATTAAATGATGTATTAACACATTATGTGCTCAGTACCGAAATTCTAAATTTAATGTGCACAATACAAGTGAAAATAAGCTCTTCTGTATTTAGTTAATGGAAACTCAAATTGTGTCTATTTTTACAGAGGGAATTAGGAAATATGTATGTATGTATGTGTATGTATGTACATATATATATAAATGATATAATTTGATTAGCAATTCTAGGAATTTTCTTTAATATTTCATGACAAATATATGCAAAAATTAAGCTAAAATGATGATGTCATATAATAAAAATTCTAAAGCTTGTGTATTCAACCAGAAGTTTCAAAATATCGCTACAGATAACAATGATTGCATCATTTTCTTCTGTGTTATGATAAGAGTATTTGACATCTTTGCTTCAGATGGAGTAATCATCATTCATTTGGTGTATTTTATACAATGTTATGCACTATTCTAGATTCTACCAGTGGTTGGCTAAGTTTCCCGTTTCATGAATGATTAGTTCTCTGTTGAGTGATGCTTACATCCAATTCAGTAGCTACTGAAAACTGCCAAGTTAGAAATTACACTATTGAACTCTTATTGATAGTGTATCATGCCAACCACTGTTGTAGTTCATAAGTATCTCAGCTGGGTAGAATTGCTGGTTGTTTACCTCCATTGGTAGTTTCTATAGCCACTTTCAGTATTCTTAGAGCTGGTTCTCAGAAAGGAAGCTTTCATGTCAGATCCGTCTTGTAACCTCCAGGTTTTGTGTCAAAATGCATGGTAACTTTAGCAGGAGGGACTTACATTCAGCCTTTGGGAGACAACCAAAAGCTACATTCAAAGAATCTATTGTTGTGAGAGACTGTTGTACTTTTTTGCTTCATACATAGCATTGATAAATTTCAAACAAACAAAAATAAAATCCATAAACAAGAGAGCACATCACTATATTTCTTCATAGCTATGAATGAAAACATGGAAAGATAGCAGTGGGGTGGGGTGGCTGTGTGCTTAATATGGTATGTATTTTATTGATTGAATGTTTTCCACACGTGTCTCCAATAACTCTCCCTACAGAACTATTGAGGCAGTAATATTCTCTTCTATATATACTGAAAGCATTTGAATCCAGATAGACTATTTCTCTGTATCATACAGCTAATAGCAATTTCAACTCTTCCTGTGTCAAAATTTCAGGCTCTGTTTTAACTTTTGTGTGTTTCTGCTCAAACATTTATTTTCTCTATTCTGTTTGGAAGTTGAGATGAAATCCAGAATTTTTCAAAATGCCTCACTAAAAAGAAATTGTTTCCCACTAGGAAATGTTGCCTTTTCAACCCTGAAGGAGTATGATATTTTAAACACCACATGTGTGTTTCTCTATCCTCTAAGCATTATAACTGGTATAAATTTATTCTGTGGGAAAATGCTGCATTTAATAGGAATGTCTAAGATGCCTTTTGTGATTGTTCCAATATGTTTAATTGAACCAATGGAAGTATTACTGTAAACTCCTTTTATTAAGGCAAATAATTTCAGAACATAAATGGATGCTATTTTCTTCCATTCAAAATCAAAAGGCAGTCATCTCTTTAAGAAAAGCAAATGAAATCTCAAGAAAAAAAAAGATTATAGCCAAGATTATGCACTCATGGCTGGAAATGAATTTTTCAAAAGTAATATATATCATGGTTTTTTCATATGCTTTTAGGCAACTTAGCATCTATAACAGAAATTTATGCCTTGTACAATATTATCCAAAACAGCATCTTCATATTTGGGGAACTCTTATTAATTAAATAGTCCTCATATATAAAAAACTCAAAGGAATCTTATAGTCAGCATTTGTTATAATGTCAAGATTTCTATAATAAACTTGAAAAAGTAAGTTTCTGTGATCTATTACAATTACATCTGTGAAAACAGGCTACTTCTTAAGTTATCTGGCAATTTCTGCATACCTATAATGTTTGATCAAATCCATACCATACTCCCTCCCTTCCAGATCCTATTGTACATGCCCCCACAACTTTATATCTCCAACATAAGACAGATTTGTTTAACCCATGGAATCAGCTTATTGCTGACAGTAAACAAAAGAGTATAGGGGCATTTGCTCTAACATGGGGAGTTTATTAGTGCTACAGTCCCAAGGAAAACCAAATCTCAACTATCAATTGCCTTTATCTTTTTAACTAGGTGAGCATATATGAGCACCTCTCTCATCAATTTTGCAGGATTTACTGACTGGCTCTTTTAGCTAGTACCAATTTATACTAGACCCACCACTGTGAGAGTGTGGAGATACATGTAAAACTGGACAGATGGCTTTATATGTGACACAGCTATATGCCTCCTGAGTATTTTTCCAAAGGACTTCAAGTCAAAATGCCACAGACATTCTCAAACATCAATGTTTATTGCACCACCCTGTACAGTAGTTTTCTACTATAGAAAATTAAGAAATTTGGTTGGGCAGGGTATAAGTAATCAAAACAGGGCAATTGTCGATCAATATTTTTGAATTCACCAATGAGAAAAATAAAATAAATATTAAGTCAGAAAATAAAGACATTTTAGTAACTAACAGTTTTTGTAGCTAGCAAAGTTAATACTGCTAAGTATAAAGACAGTTTACTGCCTTTGTCCTGTATTATCATGTATGACCCATCTCTGACACTGTCTAGAGTCCTGGAATTGCCCTGAGACCTAAGATAGAACCAAGCATGCATGGATGAAAACAAAATGTCAATGAAATAATGCCTAATGACATTCTGATAAGCTCATAGATTTGGGCTGTAACTGAATAGTCCTCATTTGACTTCTGCAGCAACTGGTGGTAAGAGATGAAGGGATGCACAGCAAAACAGGCCAAGCTTAGGGAATACTGCTGAAGAGAAGCAGGAAGAAGAAAAGAAGTAGGAAACAGAGGCTTCAAAAGCATTAGAAGAAAACCCACATACTCAACTAACTTGAGTCAGGAGCTCACAGAAACTGACCCAACAACCAGGGATCCTGCATGGAACTGACTGGGCACTATGCATATATGTGACTGGTGTGTAGCTTGTTTTCCTTGTGGGACCACTAACTATGGGAACAGGAGCTGTCTCTGACTCTTTCTGACTTTGAGACTCTATATCTCATATTGGGTTGCCTTGTTCACCCTTAATACAAGGTAAGGTGCTAAGTCTACTACAACTTGATATATCATATTTTATTGATATCCATGTGAGGCCTGTCATTTTCTGAGTAGAAATAGAAGAGGATTGGATGGGAGAGGCAAAAGGGAGGTTTGTGGGGAGAAACATGGAGGAGAGGAAAAGGGAGATACCACAGTCAGGTTGTAAATTAAATAAATAACATATAACAATAGAAAAGATTTTCATGTTCTCTAAGCAGTAGAAAGCTGAACTATTGGAAAATAATTCCAGTTACATCACTGTTGATAATTTAGTAGTGTTTCATTTCCTAGTGTCTCATAGTGGCACTATACTAAAGAAACAGTATTGACTAATGGCTTTCTTCCAAATGAGAACCTTCAGTTGCTTGTACAACACATACAATGTTGGCTATCTATTCTTCTAAAGATATGTAATGTAGGAGATGACTTCTATCCATTTGTTTGCTTACTAATAGAACAACATCAAATTAAGTAATAAAATGGACAATGTTGAGCAAGATTTTTATATTAAGCTAGTGATGTGGGAAAGGAATATAGCTTAACTGTGGTAGAAACACTCTTTAAGAACACAATTGGCAGTTGTTGCAATTTGAATCTGAAATCTCTACTTAAATATCTAAATATTACATACATCCTTTAGGTGAAATTTATATTTTTTCTGATCTTATAGTTATAACACAACTTTTTATTAAAAAATATTTTTTTGGCCTCTTTAAATCTTAGGCTCCCTCAAAAGTAAAACTCTGAGAATGTGTACAGCAACCATTAACAACACTCTTAGGATTAAAAATATTCAGAGTTACTTATATCCAGTGAAGTGATGTGAAGAAACAATGCAGTCCATTGGACTGCATCTTCTAAGAGTAAAGAATGAATAACTTTACATTCCCTGATATCTGAAAAAAAAATGTGCTTCATTAAATGTGAAATGCTTGGGTGCAAATTAGCCTGCTCTTATAATTTGGTCCTCTGCCCATTAATGTAAGCTCTAGAGAGAATAATGATTTGCCATATTAAAAATATGAAATAAAGCCATTGAAGTTTAAATTGCAGAGCAAAACAAAAAAAAGTATTAGGTGGTTTCCCCCTTGTAATTTTGCTGATAGTCCAATTCCTATACATTATCCCCATGATGGTTTCTCATGCTATTAGGAAATCTAATTAGCTATTTAGGGCTGTATTTCCAAAGAAACGGTTTACTTAATAAAGGAAAGTAAGCAATTGACACTGTGAATTTTTAATCTCTAGAAAGATGCCAATATTCTTTATATTTGAAACTAAAATTTAGCTTTTTCTGTTAATGATGTAAATTGTGCAATGGCACTAAAGAAAATATAATGGTAGATCCAATGTTTATTTTGTAGAAAGCAAGTCAATTACTTTAATTTATGTACACATATATCAAGCAACCTAAAGACACATAAAGTTCATTAAAATTACTTAATTTTAAAGTAATTATTGTGACTTTTGGTGCAGACATAAAGTGTTGGTAATTTTTTGTAGATTATCACTTTTCTTTTTACTTTCTGTACCGTTGTATTTATTTAGGAGTATTAAATCTTGACCCCAGGCTACCTCAACCTAGGTAATATCTTAAAGCTAAGTTCCAGCTCTGACCTTTATTGAATAATGTGTTTTATGCACTATTTACAGACATTTTTTTTGCTTTTGTTTTGCCTTTATGATAGCAATAAATCTTTATTTTTATATTTAATCCACTTATATTTAATGCAATTAAGTTCATATCTACTACATATGTAGTATATACTTACCTACTACTACCACTACTATATGTATTGATTTTCATCAATTGAAAAATTGAAAAGAGATCTTTTTCCTCTTTTAAGTTTTAAGATTCTTTCTTTGCTTTCCATTGGACTAAAATTATTTGTTATGTGTGTGTATGTGTTTGTGTGTGTGAATGTGTTTGATTATAGCTGCCATGATGCATATTTTTGCCATGTGTTAGTAACTACTCTAGGTATTGCAAAATGAATATTTTTATGTCATAACTATGATATATGTAGCTGAATCATATTTGACTAACATAGACCTTTATAGTTTGTAAAATACTTCATTTCTATATATATTTAAGCCAATGAGAATACTTTTTTAAATTTGCATTGTCAGAATTACTGAATATTTTTTAGACATTTCCTGATACTACCCATACCACCTTTTCTTTTTTTGTGTTATTCTGCAGTGATCGTGTTCCTCTGTGATAATATTCTTTTTAAGTATTTCAATTTGAATTTTACTGTAATAAATTATCCAAAGATACAATTCTGACTTCTACCTTTCCAAACAAATCTATTCCAGATTAAAAAAATAGAGATCTCATTTTAATAAGTCAACTAAGCTATAATTTTGAAAATTGTGTGGAAGACAATTTCCTCCCCACCCTCTTGGATCGGATCATTGTAGTGTAGTTTATTTATCTCTGAGAACATTCTCACAACACAACTTCAATTATTGCATCTTGCCAATTCCATTGATGTTATACCTTATTATTTAATTTGCCTATACAAACAAAACACTCGTTCTCATTGTGATTTGTGACTTTCAGAGATTAAATTACCCTTTCAGAGGGGTTGCCTAAGACCATTGAAATGCACAGATATTTACATTATCAAATGTACAGTATTAAAACTACAGTTATGAAGTAGCAATGACAAGAGTTTTATCGTTGGTAGTCACCACACCATGGAAAAATTTTATAAAAAAGGTCACATCATTAGGAAATTTGAGAACCACTTCTCTTTAACATTAACTTCATGGAACCTCCCAATTCTCATTTTCTCCCATACCTACTCTTCCTTCCTCTTCTGTAATAGTTAAGTTTAAATGGGAGAATGCCTCAGCTTATCAACATTGTGCTCTGTAATTTATTAATTGTGGTTTTATCTCAAGTGGAGAAACTGAGGCCTAGATTCTTTGTAAGCTCTTGGGACCATATACCTGATAGAGGAAAGGATTGGATACAGAGAGAAAATAACTTGAAATTATGCAAAGCTAAGCTGTGGTGGCAGGCAACTTGGAAGGGGTTTCACCTGGAGGAGTCTCCCACAAAGACCTAAAGGTGTGGATGTTTTGTTTCGTATTCTACTCTGGTGTTCTCTGCAAGAGAATTAGTCATTACTGTGACAAGGAAGCTCCAGAATGGATAACCAGTTACAGAGCTCTGTCAGCTTGATGCTACATGATGAACACCCTCTCCATGCCTAAGCAGCAGGTCCTTCATTAAAGAGGACGTAAACAGTTATTTTCAACTGATATATCATCCAGATATTCCCATTTTTCTCTGTGGTTTTACAAATAAAGTTCACCATTGAGCATCTCTTTAACATTAATATAAATTTGAGCCCAGTTTTCTTTGACCTAACATTGGAGCACAAGTACTTTATTGATTCTGTCATGGCTAAACAGACTCATCCCAAGGAATATCTTACTCTACTACCATGTTCTACTCTGCAAGATCCTGATGCATTTTTATAGCTGCAAGTGGAAAAATTAATAACTCATCTTATCTACTGCAAATTTCTTTCAATCAAAAATATTTTTTTCTGCCTTGAGTTTGTAGTAAAATGTAGAATCTAACCAAGAAAAAAAATTAGCCTTTACACAAAAAAAAAATGTTGTTAGGGAGAACAATGTTTGTATGGCAATTACACTCCAATCAACAGACAGATTGGTGGAAGTCTGATTTGCAGTGAAGTCTTGGTTTTAATTTAGGGATGTTTCTTGAATCGTTCAGTTGACGGTTTTGTTAAATTATTATAAGACTTAGGGGTAGATAGCTTCATTGAACATTTTAGTAGTCATAGACATTGCTTCTGGTTTTGTTGGAGCAGTCATGTTCAATTAGTTGAGGACGATGTAAAGAACACCTACTTTTGTATTATGCCTATGTTAAAAGTAAGCATTCCACTGGAAGTTGCATTGTGCAACAAAGAAAACAAAAGGCATGATAAGTGATGCAGGGCCACCTTAATCTGGCTGTATCCATTGTCTGGAAAAGAGGGATTAGAATAATTGATGTCATCTATAACATGTTTAACACAGTAAATGGTTGATATTAAATATCAATTAAACATGTTAACTAAAACACAAATATTAGGCTTTTAAAGCATTTACTCTAAAGATTGTGAAATCAAGGCCTAACTAAAATAAAAAATATACAGAACTAAGAATGAATGTCAAAGACATGATTAGTTAAATTTATTAAACAACTTCCAACTCAATTTTTCCCTTGAAATCAAGAAAAAAATATCTTTGTAATCTCGCATATGATTATCTGACTTGTGTATCTTCAATCTCTTATGTTAACCATTTTATCATTTTTAAAGCCTCAAAAGCTAGATGTTGGATATAGTGTATATTTCTGTGTGTACCCTTTCATTCTTCATTTGTCTCTCAGTGCCATGATGACTCTTCAGTATTGCCTACCCTTTGGCTTCAGGTTTCAATCCCCACCCTGAAGTATAAAATAGCCAATGACCAAAGAATATGTGATATCCTCTGTAGCCACTCCAGCAAAATTCTCAAAATCATCTTTACAGTGTTGTCTCATGATGTATTAGTCTCTTATCATAACTGGAATTCGTATATGAACTACTTGCTTCAAATGCAACAACTTAATTTGGGAGTATGTCTAGATTTATTACATCATTATTTGCACTCTTCCTGAGACTGGGCCTGCATACATTCATTTATATATTTTCAGGGTTTTTTGTAACAGGGTTTTTCTATGTATCCCTGGCCATCCTGTAACTCTGTACCTTGCTCTGTAGACCAGGCTGGCGAAGGACTCTGAGACTTGAATGTCTCTAGCTCTCAAGTGCTAGGAATAAAAACATGCACCACTACTGCCCTACTTGGAAATATTTTCAAAGGTAAAAATATTAATTAAATTATTTAGTCATAGTAAGTTTTATTGTTTCCAGTATGAATACAGATATTTGTTGCATTTTAATTTAATTTTTTTTCTATATTTCAAATGGAGCTCTGTGATCTCCAGTCTTTCTTTTTTTAAAATTTATTTATTTATTAAAGATTTCTGTCTCTTCCCCACCACCGCCTCCCACTTCCCTCCCCCTTCCCCAATTAAGTCCCCCCACTCCTCAGCCCAAAAAGCAATCAGGGTTCCCTGTCCTGTGGGAAGTCCAAGGAACCCCCACCTCCATCCAGGTCTAGCAATGTATTGAGTTAGAACTCAATTTCATTTTTTTTTCCTTCCTGAGCATTTAGTTTTTCCAGCAGTCTCTAGTTAAAAGTGTCCTCTAATTTGGTGGTTTTGATATCTCAAACACATATCATCAGAGCATATGTGAAGTGTATTTCTGAATCTCTTATCCATCACATTTAGATTATGAGTCTGCTGTGTCAGGATAACTGCTTGATTACACTAACTCTATATTAAGTTATGAAATTAGGAAATGCAGACTTTCAGGAATTTAATATCTGACAAATTTGTTTAATCTATTTTAGATTCTGGAGTTTACTATTAAATTTTAGAAGGCAGTTTCTACTTTTTTCATAATCAGCAGATGTTGACATAAATTGTATTTAATATACATATCAATTTACAAAGTAATGACTTATCACTTATCAGAAATTCATGAACATGTAATGCATCATTTATTTAGACCTTCAGATTTGTCATCAATATTTTGAAATTCTCATTATGTAAGTCTTTCATTGGTTATACATTTCTAAGCATTTATTCTCTGTGAGTCTAATTTTAATATAATTGCTTCATATAAATTGCAGAGATTTTTCATCTTCAGTGTATAGAGTGTAACTGATTTTTGCCTTGCTGTTTAATTTTTCTGATACTTTGGTTACTTCATTTATTACTTACAGCCAGTTTTATTGATATTTAGTGATTTTTTTATGGAAAATATAATCCACAAGCAAGTATTTTTTTATTATTTTCTACCTAGATAGCTTTTCTATCTTGACTTGAGGAATTTTCCAGGCAAAATTTCAGTACCATGTTTATGGAGGTAGAAATGTGGCATCGAGTATCATACTCAGAGGATTACATTCTACCTTGAACTCTGATCCAGGTATAGTGAATTTTCTCAGAATTAGATATAAGGTTGTTTGAGGTCCATGTGGCCACAATGTTTGACCAACTCAATTTGTTGAAGATGTGTTTAATTTTCTCCAATATGTATTTTTTTTGTCTCTTTGTCCAAATCAGGTAAATGTAGATGTTTGGGATTATAACTGGTTCTCAATCTTAAAATGTTGATCAAGGTTTCTGTTTTTAAGTCAGTACCATATTCTTTATATTACTATTTGTGCAGTGTTATTAGAAACTACATGTGGTGATACCTCTAAAATATTTTATTGTTCAGAGTTATCCTGCCTATCATGTATCTTTTGCTTTTTCATATGAAAATAAAAATTATCTTTTAACTTCTGTGCAAAATTCTGTGCTAATTTTGATGAGGAGTGTGCTAAAACTACACCATATGATCCAGATATGACACTCTTAGGTATATAACCAAAGGACAACATGGCCTGCTACAAAGATACAAGCTCATATTCACTGTTGCTCAATTCAGAATATCCTGGAAATGGAAACATCCTAAATGAAGAGATGAATGGAAAATAAAAACATAGAGAACCCAGATGATATACAAAGTGAACGCTGAAGAAAAAAAGATGAAGTGAATTGGGAAATGAAAGCAGAAGACAAAAAAGGGAGTATGACAAGGTATAACTAACACTAAATCCTATGATAAAGTAATATGGAAATCTGGTGTATATGCTATCTAAATTATGTGTGTGATGTATGTATTTCTTTTAAATGGAGTTATTATATAATGGGGTTAGGCTCCCTTAGACATCATACAATAAGCAAATAAAAAGTCTAGTGAAAGAACTGTGGAACCTCTTATACATTACCCTCCATTAAAACCCATAGACTCTCAAGCATCACGGGATATTGCTATTGGTCTTAATTAATCTTCATAACTGATGGTTAGACTCTAAAGTTGAAGACAACATATATTTGAATTATAGAACATGGGAAAAATCAGTTGGTACACTGACCCAGAAGCATCAACCCTACTGGGTAATTTTCATACTGTTAAAGGGGATTCCCACACTACCAGAAGAGGAAAGTAATCACCAATATTACCCAGCTGTGAAATTTTCCACTTAAAGTGACTAGTGACTGGCAAGATATATCTACTGCTGAAATAGGAACATATATGCTATGTGAACAACAAACACATTCAAATTGAATTTAAGATTTACTCCAGAAGATGAAAACAGTACCTGACAGTTTTTGGGGTCAGGATCCCGTGACTAGGTAAGTTATAGGTCATAGAGGAAAAACTACTACAGATATTCTAATAAATTGACACAGTATTAGAACGATTCTTAATAACTTACTGCTAGACCTATAGATTAGCACATCTCTCAATCTTTATCAGAGAACTTTATTTTATGGCAGATTACAATGAACACAGAAACTCATCATTGCTCAACGTCTAGAGGCTAACAAACTTTGAGCTACTCAGCTCTAAATATGACATCACACTCCCTCCTCCCTAGGGTCAAGGACCATTGCAGAAGATAGGCAGAAAGTCTGGACAAGCCAGAGGGAGTGGATGACTAAAACAAAGAAATGTTAACTAGACTTTTTAGTACAACTGCACATAGCACATTAGTTCTGACACCATGCATAAGACCTATGTAAGCCAAGCTAGACAAAAGTCCCAATGTGGAGAGGTGACTGTGAATCAAGTCCCTCCCCTTCAAATGAAGCGTTGGTCAATTTTTACCTGCTAGAATAAGATGAATCACTTTCCTTTAAGGTATAGCCTTTGGTAGGTTGATCATACTCCAGGGGTGGCTCTAACACCGAAGAGTACATGGACAGCTCAAACTGGATTTGTTTTTAAAGACATGAAGTTTAGGAGAGATAGGAATATAAGAGTGGATTAGAAAGAAGTTAAGAGGAGCACTGGGGAGTGATTGTACTCAAAATATATTAGATGAAATTCTCAAAATAATTAAAATACTAATAACTTTAAAATGTTCATTAAATTCCATGTTGCAAAACAAGAGTTGTCTTGTCTTTTCCAATTTTAAAATTAAAATACACATTTCCTCATTCTTAGTGGAGTATTATTTTTTATACATTAAACATAATATGCAAATGTATAGAATGTATAATTTTTATGTTTAAATTGCTTACTTAAACTTCTAATGTTTGGAGGGTTTTTATTATAAAAGTTCAACAAATTAATAATTCCTATGAAGAAGTTCAGATTTTCAGTTCTTTTCCTTTATTAATTTTGTGTATTCTGTTAATTTTATATGGAAAATTATTTTTGAATTCTACAAATAAAGCCTACTTGGCTATGGTGCATAATTGTCTTAATATGTTGAATATTTTTTCTGTCATTGTTGATCAGGAATATTTGGTTCTACTTTTCTTACAATTTTTTTGATTTTTACATCATATTATTTTGGCATCATAAATTAAGTAAGAAGTGATTCATCTATATTTTGGGAGGTATCTTAATTAGGGTTTGAATTGCTGAGAAGTGATATCATGACCATGGCAAATTTTATAAGAAAATAGTTAACTGGGGTGTCTCACAAATTCAGAGGACCAGTCCATAATCATCATGACAGGAAGCATGGCAACATACAGGCAGATGTGTTGCTGGAGCTGACCTAGGGGGAGATGTGCTGGATTTGAGAGTGCTATAACTTGCAGGCAACAGGAAGTTAACTGAGACACTGGTCAGTATCCTATACACAGGAAACCCCAAAAACTGCTCCCACAGTAATACTTCCTCCAACATGGACCTAACCACTTAAGCCACACCTCCTACTAGGCCACTCCTCATGAAATTAAGGAGGCCAATTTAATTCAAACTATCACGGGAGAGGTGATGACTTTTGAAATGTCACAATTTATTCTTTAAAATTTTGAAGAGTTCTCCAGTGATCACATTAGATTGGGTGCCTTTCCTTTCAGATTTTTCTTATCTCATTCAACTTCTTTCATAGTTATGTACCACTTAGATTTTCCCTGTGATTTAGTTTGGGCAGACTTTAACTTTTTAGAAAAAAAAAATGCCCATTTTGTTCCTTTTACTCTGTTTTCTTGTTTTGATATGTCTGGTTTAGGGTCAGTAGTTGTTTAGTTCTCTTGTTTGCAGTCCTTTTCTTTTTCTTTTTTTTTAGTAGGATAAGTCCCCACTCTTATTTCTGATATCAGTGGTTCAAGTCTTTTGTCTTCTTCCATCTAGATAAACATTTTTCAGTTTTATCAATGGTCTTAAATAACACATTACTTAGATTTTTCTGAATAAGTGCAGGCACTCAGAATCCGAAAAAGACTGTTAACCTATTAGGTACATCAATCAACCTTTTTAAATTGGAATAAAACATAACATAAAAAGAATGGTATCTGTTTATGAATAATAGCAATGTGAATTTGAATGATTATCAAAACACCCTTCAAGGATATGTATATAAATCAATAGAACATAACAGAGTCCTAAAATAGACAATTACATGGTTGATATTTTTCTCAAAAGATAGTAATGCACCTTAACCTGATAATGTGGTCAATAATTGGAGCCTTTACATGTACAAATATATTCCTCTGGAAAGCAAAGAAGAAACTTTTGATTAGCCTGTGTTATGCAAAGATATCTTAGCTAGAATATCGTTCACATGAGTCAAAAGAGAAAATAAAATGAGGCTAGATTTCAATACATTATTTTATTATATGAGAATTTTTAGGTGCAGACAATACATTTTAATTATATTTACATTCTAATACCACATTCTAACTTTTAAATCAATCTGTGCCTCCTATATACTCATGGGCATGAAATTACTCATTGGAGTGACCAATTTTCTTAAATAGGTACTTAACCCACTTTTGCCTTTGTGGCACTCATCAGTTTGGAGCTGAATGATTTCCAGCTGGAGGCCACTGGATTACACAGTAAATCAGAGGACAGTTTGTGCTCCATATTGAGATTCTATATATATGTAACTATACACACAAACACATATACACACAGTTTAATTTTAAAGAAAAGAAAAAAATACTTTAGCGATAACAACCTTTATAAATATATATAGGCCAATATATTAAAATATATAAAGATCAATTACTAATAAATTATAAAGCAATTTTTAAAGTAGACATATAATTTTAGGAGTAATAAGTCACCAAGAAGAGAGAGAAAGAATAGTTAGATGATCTGGGTAGAAGGGGACGTGAGGAAGATCTGGGAGTTGAGGGTGGAAATCATGACCAAAGAATATTTTATTACCAATCTGTTTTCAAAAAGAAAAAGAAAAAAACAAAAGTAAGTCAAATGTTTTGATTTTAGGAAACATTTTTGAGTTTATCCGTTCAAATAATAAACTACTCTAGCTAGTTAACACTTTTAAGAGTAATGATCGAATAATAAAGGAGAAAGACAATACATTATACTCAATAAAATTATTTCTTTGTATTTTAACTATTTTAATTTACTATTTGTTCACTTGTGTGTTCATTATATTGTTAATATTGCCTTTATTTACCTTATGACTCTATCTGATTTTTTGCACTAATCTTTTCACTGTGGAACATAATCTTTTTCTATTTCCCATCGAAAATATATTTAAAAAATTTAAATCAACTTCCTCTGGAACAATGAATTTCACAATGTGATAAAATTAATTCTATGGCAGATAAAAAGACACAGAGGCACTCAACATTCTATTTGTA
>NC_022031.1:28236215-28241213 GCF_000317375.1 Microtus ochrogaster
ACAATATGAACTACACAACAAGAGTTTGATTTTACAAAAAGGTTAAAAAGCAGAAAGCATTGACATATTCATTAGTTGGTGAATAGGCAAACTATGCCTCCATTTTTTGTTTATTTGAGTCTCTCTTGCATGAGAACATTCTTCTCATGCAAGTGTGTGTGTGTGTGTGTGTGTGTGTGTGTGTTCAATTGCTTTCTTATGTCTAGTCTTAAATAAAAAAGGCTATTCATTGCTATCTGGGTCAAAAGGTGTAGTAAGTACTGGAAGAGTAAGCTTTATTTATTCTTTTAATCTTTTACTCTGGATCTGCAAGAAATCCTCTATTCAACCACACATCTTCATCATATCCCCTTATAAATTTGACATTACTTGTATTTTCAATAGAACATTTAATTGAGAGTCATCTAAAGAAATTACTCATGAGGTATGATTTGTTTCTACCATTTTTCTATTTATTTTCAATATTGATTAAAACACTCTTATCTCTCATTTCACTTACTACTATAGTTTATTATGAGGTTTATTTCATTGTAATAAAGTATATAAATTCTGTTTATTTTTCTATATTCTATAGCTACTTTTGGTATCAAGACAGTTTTTATTATCACCATTTGTTTATTCACTTCTTTTGGCCTTGGCCTTGAATAATTTTTTAATTATTTTTGTTGATTTTATTGAGCTACACATTTTTCTCTGCTCCTCTCCCTTCCCTGTCTTCCCTCTCCCACGTTTCCCATGCTCCCAGTTTACTCAGGAGATCTTGTCTTTTTCTACTTTCCAAGTAGAAATCCCATGTATGTCCCTCTTAGGGTCCTCAGTATTGTCTAGGTTTTCTGGAATTATGAATTGTAGGTTGGTTTTCTTTGCTTTATATCTAAAAGCCATGTATGAAGCAGTACATGTAATATTTGTCTTTCGATGTCTGGGTTACCTACTCAAAATGATGTTTTCTATATTCATCAATTTGCCTGAAAATTTCAAGATGTCATTATTTTTTCTGTTGTGTAATACTCCATTGTGTAAATGTAACACATTTTTCTTATGCATTCTTCAGTTGAGGGGCAGCAGCATTTTTTGTCATAGTCAGAACATGGAAACAACTTATATGCTCTACAGCTATTTTTGAGGTAATCATGAGTATTAAATCTAATTAAAATTATGAAACTGCTTTTATGTATACAAGATTAACTTCAATGACATACAAAACTCTAGTATTGTCCCACTTCTTTCAGTAATTGTCACAAAATTTTATTTTCATGTTGTATGCTCTGATACATGAACTAATAACCTTTCTATATGAATAAAAACTGTGTATGATGTTTCCTATAAAAAATCTTGTTTAGTTATAAACCAGAGTTGGAGTAATAATAGTTTGGAGTAATATTTTAATATATTGGTTTTATAAATCATAGATGTCAGTATGATTTTAATACTACTATCATTTACTATGTAACATATTTTTATTTATATTGAGATCTCTATTTCTTCACAAGACTTTCAATTTCTGTTAGTGTTACTGCATTTCCTGTGTAATTATCTTGAATATTCTTTTCCAAGTTAGGCTTTGAAGTAATGGATTATTTTACCTTGATTTACAACAATGTCATAATTTCTCTCCTTAGAATGGCAGTCTACCCGGTATAGACTTCTTGGTTACTAGCTTTAATTTTCTATTCTTTTACTTTAAAATGTTCATTTGCTGGGGTAGTATTTTAATTTAATATTTTTGTCTATAAAGTTTCTAGTGAGAAATATGGTAATATTACTAAAATTTCCTTGTGTTTGATGAATAATTTATATCATATAACTTTCAATATACTCTATTTCAAAAGTTTCTTATTATGCATCTAATTACTGACATCTTTGATTTTATTAATTCTTTGTATTAATGTCACTCTCCAGTCATTATTTCTTCATATATAAGTATTTCCCCCTTTTCCCCTCTAAATTTGACACACTGAACATGTTGATTTACTTAAGAATATTTTACAGGATCTTGAACTCTCCTTTACACATTGTTATTTTCTTTTTTTTCTTTTCTTTTCTTGAGACTTGATCATTCTCATTGTTCTATGCTTAATTTCATAGCGAATTCTCTCACCCTTCTGATATGGCCTTGAAAAGCTTGTCATAGTTTAACTTTGATGAATTTCTTTTTCAGCTAGACTTAATTATTGAGCATATTTTACTTTTAATATGTTTAAAAATTGTTCCAATTTTCTTCCTTCAAGTTTACCTTTTTATAATTTTGATTAAAACTTCAATGTAATGAGCTTTCAGATAAAATAATTGTAAAATGTGACTATACTGATTCAAAGTCCATACATATCAATGAAAGCCAAACCCTTAGAATGGCCTTTCTAAAGCTGAATCTTCACATTGGATTTTACAATTTCACTATCAATTATATTTTATGCACAACAAAATATCAATATTATCAATTATATTTATCTACAAGAAAACACAGCAAAAATCAAGGACAGTATTAATGCTAGAAATATAATTAGCCTTATCTCCACTTTATTATTAATGTGTCCAAAAATGAATTTTGTCTTTCTTTATGATATAAGATTTATTCTTTCTTTTTCTTGTTGCTACATATTAGCATATATATATATATATATATATGTGTGTGTGTGTGTGTGTGTATCTAATGTATATGTGTGTATATATGGAGAGAATGAGACAGAGAGACAGAGGTAGACAGAATTATAAGAAATAGTGTAAAATACACATACTGGGATGACACACAGATGTATTGATATATTGCACACGTGTATATGTGCAGTACATATTTTTCAAAGTTTTAAACCAAGTTGAAAATGTCTAGGTTTATGGTAAAAGATTTGAAACCTTCTCATTTCTAGATCTTCACATATATAGTACATTATGGTTGCCTATTTTGTTCTCATTATGTTTTCATGGCTTTTATCAGATTTACCCTTTAAGAATTTTTAAGATAACCTAAAAAATATTTTTGCTAATTCTTTCTATGCAAGAATCAGCTGAGATACAGCATTAAGTTATCATTTCTTTCTTGAGTACTTTTCCTGGTTGTACAACATAACAATCTGATATTCCATGTGCAACTTATTTTACTTGGATGAAGTAGTACTTAATATCTGCTTGCAAAGGAAAAATAACCAATGTAGAGAGAGTTCCCTAGCCCTTAAACTTCCCAATAGTCTCTTTATATGGATGGGGAGAGTTGTTCAGTAAATGTGGTGGGGTGAATATGACTTGTTCCCTCCTCTTTGAATGTTTCTGACCAGGAGAATCAAGCAGACAGATGGTTGGGACTTGGAGGACATAGTTCCTTTTTCCATTCTGTCTCTCACAAGCTGTGCACAAGCTGCTATAGGAGGAAGCACAGAATTCCCTGTGGAAGGGTATGGATAGTTCCTGATCTGAGAAGAATAGACAACACCAGCAATTGTTCACAATTTACCATTCAGGCCTCCTTTGGAAATTGAAAGCAGAATTCCAAAACAATTATGTCTGACAGACTCTACTAGTAAAACTAAAGCTTATATCTCATTGGGCATTCTCATTCTTTCTATTTTCTATTCTGTGATCATCCAGGAATGATGTCTCTATTAACTTGTTTCTTTATTTAAATGATAATTTTCTCAAATAATTGATTTGGGTTTATATAGCATGGTGTATTACAGTGGTTCCTCAATACCCTCTTAGCTCTGTAACAACTCTGACTTCACAATCAACAGATTAGCCTTCAATTTACTATGAACTAATTCTGGAACTATTTTAAGTATCACTTTCTATATTTAAAATTTCATGTTATAATCTTTCAAGCAAAGATTTTTAATCTTTTAATTTATTGTTTATATACTGTTCTAGTATGTATGTGTATATATATATGCATGTGAATATTTATATTTGTATAACCACAGACAGACACGAGAAACTCAGGTGTTGGCCCTGGGCAACAATCTTGGCATTGATGCTCATCTTCTACATTTTTTTAGACAGGGTCTCTTGTCCTTACCTAGCTTCCAGTCAGCCCTAAGTTTTACACAGATTCTCCTATCTGCCTCCCATCTAGCAATGGGATTTTAGGCAGGCAACTGCATCTGGCTTTACTACATGTGGTAAATGTCTCAAAAATGAAACCATTACCCAAAATGTCAATATTTCAATTTCATATATCCACTTACATTTATAATCCCTCTGCAGCTCAACAGCAGAAACACCAACACAATTTTACATGTATTTCATTGCATCAATTTCTTTTTATATTTTTTTGTTTAAGTTTTTATTGAGCTACATTTTTCTTTGTTTCCCTCCCTTCCTGTCCCCTCCCCTTCTACCCTCTCCCATGTTTTCCATGCTCCCAATTTACTCAGGAGGTCTTGTCTTTTTCTACTTCTCATGTAGATTAGATTCATGTATGCCTCTCTTAGGATATTCTTTGTTGTCTAGGTTCTCTGAAATTGTGAATTGTAGGCTGGTTTTTCTTTGCTTTATGTCTAAAAAATGATTGAGTATACTTTGGATATATACCCAAAAGCAGTATTGCTGGGGCTTGAGGTGGGAAGTTTCCCAATTTTCTGAGAAATCGCCATAATGATATCCAAAGCAGCTATACCAGTTTTCACTACTACCAGCAATGCAGGAGTGCTCCCTTTACCCCACAAACTTTCCAGTATAAGTTGTCATCAGTATTTTTGAGCTTGGCCATTCTTCGAGGTGTAAGATGAAATCTCAGAGTTGTTTTGATATCATTTCTTTGATGGTTAAGGATGCTTGATGGAGGAAGGTCATTGGTTAAATAAAGAAACTGCCTTGGCCCTGATAGGACAGAAAATAGGTAGGCGGGGTAAACAGAACAGAATGCTGGGAAGAAGGGAAGTTAGCTCAGATGCCAAGTCTCTCTGCTCTAGGGCAGGCGCAATGAAGCAAGCCACCAGGTC
The DNA here is from genome assembly GCF_000317375.1 of Microtus ochrogaster. Lineage (NCBI taxonomy): Eukaryota > Metazoa > Chordata > Mammalia > Rodentia > Cricetidae > Microtus > Microtus ochrogaster. The sequence goes on from NC_022031.1 coordinate 28,241,147, forward strand.
AGACATGCTGAATCTTTCCCAGTAAAACTGGTGCTACACAGATTATTAGAGATGGATTGATTGGGAT
>NC_022031.1:28241446-28255233 GCF_000317375.1 Microtus ochrogaster
GGTCTGTATCCCTGGTTTTTTTCTTTATTGAATTATTTGTTCTTTTGTCGACTAATTTCTTGAATTCTTTGTATATTTGGGAGATCAACCCCCTGTTCAATATGGGGTTGGTGAAGTACTTGCCATTCTGTAGGCTGCCATTTTGACTTGTCCTTTGCTTTACAGAAGCTTCTCAGTTTTATGAGGTACCATTTATTAATTGTTTCTCTCACTGTCCCTATAGTACTGGCATTATATTTAGGAAGTGGACCCCTGTGACAATGAGTTCAAGTGTACTTTCCACTTTATCCTCTATAAGGTTCAGTGTGGTTGTTTTTATGTTGAGGTCTTTGGTCCATTTGTATTTAAGTTTTGGCCATAGATATGGATCTATTTTCATTCTTCTAAATGTTTATATCCAGTTATGCCAGCACCATTTGTTGAATATGCTTTCTTTTTTCATTTTATACTTTTTCATTGCATCAATTTCAACAGAAATCTTCACTCTTCTGTAACATTATCATTTTGCCTGAGATGATGTTTTATCCCACTGTACCTAGCACTATTTGGTGGAATCCCTAGCTCCCATCATTAGACATAGGTAACATTTTTATTCCTCAAATTGCAGTAAGAAAATATGTTTTTATGATGACAAGTATTTACAAGTGACAAAATTTCCTATGAGGGAAATCTCATCCCTTTAAGAAACTCAATCATAAGTGGATATTAGAAATAAAGTGAAAAATAACTGGTCTATAGTCCACAACCCCAGAGAAACTAGGTAGCAAGGAAAGCCCTAAAAGAAACATACATGGATCCCCCTGGGAAGGGGAAATAGACAAGATCTCCTGAGAAAATTTGGACCGATCTTGGGAGTGGGGGGAGAAGGAAAGGCAGGAGGGAAGGCAGATGGGAGTAATGGAAGGGTGGTGGAGGACTTTAGGGAAAAGGATGGTCAAGATGGGTGAAGGACAAAGAGGAAGAACAAGGAAAGAAATATCATGATGGAGAAGACCATTGCGGGTCTACCAAGAACCTTGGCACTAGGAAATTCACCAGGATTTCATAAAGATGACTCCAGCTAAGGCCCTAAGCAATTGTGGAGGGGATACCTGAACTGGCCTTGTCCTGTAGTCAGATATCTTAAATATCATCATAAACCTTCAATCAGCAACTGATGGAAGTAAATACAGATATATACAATAAAACACTGGATTAATCTCCCAAATTCCTGCTGAAGAGAGGGAGAAGCAATAACATGAGCAAAGGGTTCAAGACCATGATGGGCATACCCACTGAAACATCTTACTTGAGCTAATGGGAGCTCACTGCCCCAGGTCTTACAGTGGGAGAACCATTTTGGGATCAAACTAGGTTCTCTGAATGTGCGTGACAGTTGTATGGTTGGGGCAGACTGTGGGACCACTGACTTGAGACTAGGATTTTTACTGATTTTTGGAATCCATTATCTTTAGGAGGATGCCTTGCTCAGTCTGGATGTAGTAGAAAAGGCCTTGGTCCTGCCTTCAAACAATGTGCTAGACCTTGTTAAATTGCTATGGGAGGTATTGCCCTCTCTGAGGAGTGGATAGGGTTTGGGGTGGAGGAAAGTTGGAGAAAGTGGGAGGAAGGAAGGAAGTGGGAACTGGGATTAATATGTAAAATGAGAAAAGATGGTTTTAAAAAATTAATTAATTAATTGAAAAAGAGTGACTGTTTTTTAACATAATTCAACACCAGAAACTTTATATTCACAAAATATCAGCTCCTTTTATTTATATGACTGTATTTTTCCTTTATGTATATTTAATTTGTTATTTGTTTTGTGTTATTTATAAACAGGTTCTGGCTATGTGTCTCAGACTGCCTCCCCCCAAAAAAATCACTACTATATTAATATTTTCTAGTCTCCTTTTTGTCTCTGCTCAGGACTACTGAGTGTACAAGAAATGTGCCACCACACAAAGATTGCTTTGTTCTTGAACATGTCATAGTCTCATGGCTCTTTTGTTTGTATTAAACATTTGTTCCAAATACCCTACTACAATTTTCTGTCCATTCTACGCATCTTTACTTTGTATGAACATCAGTAGTAAATTATTATGTATTTTATGAAAATATAACAAATGAGTCTTTTAAAAATATAAAAATTGAAGTGTTGGGCAACGATGACAAATAACTTTAATTCCAGCACTCTGGAGGCAGGCAGATCTCTGAATCTGAGAGGCGAGATTGCTCTACAGAGCTAGCTCTAGGATAGTCAAGGAGACACAAAGAAACCCTGCCCTGAAAAGCAAAGCAAACCATAAAACTGAAATATGAAAAACAGAAGAACAATAAATGCTTTTTACCTGTGTTTTCAAGTAAATATAATACTATAAATTGTGTTGCAATTTTGAAGTGTAATAGAAGCATGGAAGCAATACACAAGTAGTAATGATATATAATGATGACATCCCAAAGTCTCAGCAAATTTTCCCTCTATCATTGTATTGTAATTATATTAGAAAATATATCATATTTTGCATTTTAAAAGATCATTTAACCTTAGAGTTCATTATAATTGGGACCAATTATGAAAAGTAAATAAAATGTTTTTGTATTATTATTAATAGCAAATAATAGTCAAAGATGTTTTCTGTGAACAGCAGGTCTATCAAACATACTCTTTAAAAATGTAATAAGGATTGAATTGAAATCTTTAAAAATTCTATGTAATTATTAAAAAGTGTTTTACCTTCTCTTAGATTTTTAGTAAATAGGCCTTGTTAAATGAATGGAATATATTCATACAATACCTAAATACATATGTATGTGTGTGTACATATAAATATGTAACATGCCACATCGTTAATCATACTGGATCTAATTATTTATAAAAAGATGCATACTCTTTGTTCTTGCTATCAGATATTAAATACATATGAAAATCAAGTTTATAGACATTTCCCAGATTGTGTTGAACTGCCCCATGCACGCCTATGAATTTCTGTGTTCAGCATATGACATGCAGACTGCCAATTTGAGCATTAGGAAAAATGCAGTGAATTTTCCATTAAGTGTGCTCCCTTGGTGAATACCCTCTGATTTTCTGGCAGGACCCAGCAGGATCTGAAAAATAAGCAGCATATTGGGAACAATAATGAATATTTATGCCTCATGAAATCCTGTTTATTCATTTTCCATCTATACTCCTATGCCCCCAACTATTAAAATAGTAGAGGGGGTAAGAACTATCTGGCTATAAGTGTTTGGATTTATGATAGAGGAACATCATTGAGAAGGTGAGACCAATCAAGCTCAGGCTATGCAAGGGCATAAATGATCTAAATGGAACTTAATTTGTAATTTGCAATTCATATTAATACATGTCCTATATAGTTTCATTAGAATAAACTAAAATTCAGTGAAAATGTCAAATAGCATTATAATGTACAACTTTATAATAAAGAAGAAAAGGTTATTATTAAAAATGAGAAAAGGGTTTGGGAACATGATTGAACAGTTAAGAGCACTGACTGTTCTTCTAAAAGACTGGGTTCAATTCCAATCACCCACATCTAACTCACCCTGATCTGTAATTACATTTAAAAAGAAAAAAGAAAATCCTATGAGGGACAACCCAGAAAACATTTAGATGAAAATAGGAAAATTATTTCTAGTATTTTAAAAAATGGAAAGGTTAGATGAACTCTAGAAGTTGTTATTTGCTTAATATGTCTGTTTGTTGCTGAAGTCTAAAGGCAGCTTTTGTTTGTGTGTTTGTTTGTATATTTCTGCTAAATGTTAAGTTTGATAATTGAAATGTGTAACAAAGGCAGTCACGAAACAGACACTTTCAGAGGGAAAATCATGAGTTTGTAAATATAATCTCACAGCACTTCTAATCAACATTAAAAAATCCTTTAATTTGAGAATTAAACACCCTTTCAGCAAGAGAACTAAACCGTACTAGCATAGCATCATGGCAAAGCAAACAACAAGAAAAGTTTTTAGCCTATTTAAGAATTTCATGTCCTGAAAGTGGAGCACTAAAATTCTCGCCATGAGGAGTGCCTATATTGCAGGACCACATATATGGCATCTTAGAGAGCCTAATTTACATCCCAGCTGCAGTTTGAATCCATGTGTATGCCTGCAGAACATGGAGGCATGTTAATCTTTGAACAAGAATAAAATAAATGAAAGGAGGTTTTCCTCACTCAGATCTGGTGTACTTTTGAATGAAATCCTGGGTGTTTATTACATGCAGAGCTTAATGAAAGACCACTCACTCCATAGAGCATAAAGCTATCTGAAGCTGTGTTAGCAGGCTTCTTCTGTCCTCTTAAAAAGAAAAATCATGAAACAGCGAAGCTTGCGGCTCAAGAGTCTAAATGTTCTCAGGACTATGGGATAACGTGTGTTTGAAGTTTCTCTCAAGCATTTTCAGCCTTAAGCCACAGTCGGGTTCTCCCTGTTGGGAGCGTAGGTATGCTATAGATCACGTGGCAGACTGAGAGCAGATGCGCCCATCAAACTGCTTACCCTTTGACCTCTCCCCCTCCTTTGCTGAGCTACACATATTTCATTCCTCTAGATTAAGGGAGAAAATCAATTTTCACCGGTGAAAAGACTTTTAACTGAAACCTAAATTCCCTGAAGCAAGGGGGAGAAAAACAGAAACTCAACTTTTTCATAAACTACACTTAAGAGCAAATTTCTTATGAGCAAAACTCTCTAAGTAGTATATGGAGTTCTTCGTGTATATGCTGAAGTGCAGTATAGGTAATGTAGGAGGTCCTTCTGTTTATGTGTTGCTTTCATTGGTTAACCAATAAAGAAAGTGCTTGGCCTGATAGGGCAGAACATAGGTAGGCAGAGAAGACAGAACTGAATTCTGGGAGGAAGGAAGCAGAGTCAGAGAGAGCCGCCATGGAGACACCAGGTCAGACATGCTAAATCTTTCCCGGTAAGACACGACCTCGTGGTTATATATATAGATTAATAGAAATGGGTTAAATCAAGATGTGAGAGTTAGCCAATAAGAAGTTAGAGCTAATGGGCCAAGCAGTAATTTAATTAATACAGTTTCTATGTGATTATTTCAGGTGTAAGCTAGCCAAGCGGTTGGGACAGAACAAGGGTCCCTGCTCCTTTCAATATATAGGTATAGCTCTATCATATGGTTGATAATTTTTTTCTGGATTTTTGAGGAACACAATACAAATTTCTATAATAACTACACCAATTTTAGCTCACAGAAGCACTAAATAAGTATTTTCTTTTCCTCACACCCTTGCCAGTTGCCTCCTCCTTCTTCTCTTCCTCCTTCTCTTCCTCTTTCTCTTCCTCCTCCTCTTTCATCTTGATCATATTGACTGTGTCATGATGAATTCTCAAAGCAGTTTTGACTTTCATTTCCTTGCTTACTAGTATGCTGGGTATTTTAAAAATATTCAGCAATTTGTATTTCATCTTTTGAGAACACTGTGTTTATTTCTAGGCTGCATTTTAAAATCATGTTGTTTTCATGATGCTTGACTTTTTATTTTATTTTTGTAAAGAGTTGATACTAACCATCTGTCAGATATATAGCTTATAAAAAAGCTTTTCTTTTTCTCATTCAGAAGACTTCCTATTCACTCAAGCATTGTTGTCCTTACCTGTGTACAAGCTTTTTAGTTTTATAAGGTCATGTTCACTAATTGTTGGTATGAGTACCTGAGGTATAGGGGTCATATTTAAGAAGATTTTCCTGAGTTTGTACATATTCTCTATTTTCTTCAATGTTAGAAGCCACATACTTTTATAAAACCTTCATGCTTTCATGATAAATGTCCTGGATGAAATAGGGACACAGAGAACACATCAAAACAAAATAAAGCAATATACAGGAAACCCACAGCCAAAACCATCCTGAATGGACAAAACTCAAAGCGTTTCTACTAAACGTTCCTTGGATGCCTGCTTGCCACTGAACAATCAATTGGTGTGCTCTTCCTTGATGAAGACCACCACTCCCACTCTCAACTTTCCTTGTTGCCTGTATTTCTTTTCATAGGGTTGGGACCTCATGGGATTTACATTATGGGTTTGGGAATTCCACTGGTGTCATTCATGATCAGCCCACATTTGGGCAGTCATGTTGGTGAGACTCTATGTGTTTAACTTCTGACATTACTGGAAGATACATTCTCATAGCAAACTCTCTGATTGTTTGGCTCTTGCCATCTTTATACTCCCTCTTCTGTGATGTTCTCTGAGACATAGGTGGAGGATGGTATTGTACATAGATCCATTGTACTGGGTGCAACAACTCTGAATCATGAGATAACCTAGATTATCCTCCAATAAACAGGGCTTCATAAGCACTGGGAAGTTCGCTTGGTTTCCAGTATCAGGCATGTTTTCTCTATTGTTCCACAGGTTTTAATTTCAATGAAAGAGATGTTGATTGCCACTAATGTATACATGCCTCTACTGCACGATTAGGGTCATCATATCATGCTGTCCTTAATGTGGTTCACAAGTATCAAAGCTGGGCAGTACTGTTGGTTGTCTTCCTCCTTTTGGAAGCTTGCATGGTACCCGCTGTTACCATAAAAGTTAGTCCTCAGAGAGGGGTATTCAGGGAAGGTCAAAACCTTGTAAGGGAAATCAGAAAGGTGATTAAGAATAGTAATATATATAAAAAATTCCCAAATACCAGAGATTAGAATTTTCCTTTGAGTTTTTGGCTAAGACTTCTCAAGAGATGGCCAAAACATACTGCCTATTGATGCTGCCAATTGATCAAGAGTGAAAGATCAGTTCTTGTTACCTACATAGGTTATAGTTTAATTATTTTCACAGTATTCCATAATGTATATGTACTATACTTTTATTATCTTTTTTTTTTAACTTCTGAGACATTTAGTTTGTTTCCATTTGGTAGGTATTATGACTAGATTAGCAATGAACTGACTGATAAGATATATGAAGAGGACGCTGATTTCTTTGTGCTTTGTCAAAGAGTTATATAGCTGGAACATATGATAGATTTACTTTGATCTTTTTGAGAGTTATCCACACTGATTTCCACAATGGCTATACCAGTTTGAATTCTAACCAACAGTAAATGAGTCTTCTATTTTTTTCCTGCATAATCTCCAGCACTTATTGGCTTTCCTTTAATATTTGCCATTCTGACTTGGGTAAAATAAAATATAAAAGTTGCTTTAAATTTCATTCCCTTAATTACTAGGCATGATGAATTTTAAATGAATTGAACTGATTTTTGCAGACTTGATTTATATTGGAGTGTGTTTATTGCTTTTCTGTTACTTTGAAGAGTCACCATTGACCACGACAATATATAAAAGAGTAATTTGTGATTTCATTGTTCTATAGGATTCATGTTCATCTCCATCAAGGTGGGGATCATAGTTACAGGCAGGCAGTTTTGGCACTGGAACCATAACTGTGAGTTTACATGTTGAAATGACAAGAATCCACTACACACACACACACACACACACACACACAAAGGGAGAGAGAGAGAGAGAGAGAGAGAGAGAGAGAGAGAGAGAGAGAGAGAGCACTGAGAGCTAACTGGGAATAGAGTGTGATTTAGAAACCTGAAACCTCAGTGACATACCTCTTCCAACATGGCCATACATTTTATCTTTCCCAAACACTTTCCCCAACTGGAGACCAAATATACAAATACATGATCTTATGGGAGGTATTTTCCCTCTGGTGCTTACACTATCATATAGACCAAAATAAATAGATAGATGATAGATACATACATACATAGAAATATAGATATACAAAAAAGCTCAAGGATGATGTGGTACTTTCTCTTTCAGTGCTTCCTTTGGTTTATTTTGTCATTCAAAGGCTTTGTTTTTGGTATTAAAAAAGTTTTAAGCCTTTTGAAATTTTAAAATTTATTTTATGTATATAAGTCTTTTGCCTGCATTTATTCATTTGCAGACTGTGTTTGCAGTGCCCATAGAGGTTATAATAAAGCATCAGATTTCTTGAAATTAGATTTAACATAGTTGTGAGATGTTATGCGGTCCTGGTTACCAAACCCAGGACCATTGAAAGAGCAGTCAGTGCTCTTTACTGCTGAGCCATTTCTCCAGACCCCACCTCACTTTTTCATAGTGTTTTCTCAGATGGGAAGAGAGGAGCTGTAGACGGCATTTTCTTTAGACTGCCAGGCGCCAAATCCTGACACAGACTTACTATTTGTTACAAATGCTCAGCTTTATCATTGGCTTGTGCCACTGGCTCTTATAAATTATTTTTATCTGTTTCTCTTCATTTATGTTTTGCCTCAAGCCTTTTTACCACTCTATTTTTCTGTATGTTCTACTTTCCTGCTTTATTCATGAATTTCTGGCCCCTCCCTCTTTTTCTGCCTAGTTCTCTCAACCAACCAACCCCACCTATTTCTCCTCTGCCTAGCTACTGGCTATTCAGTTTTTTATTAGACCAGTCAGTTGCTTTAGGCAGACAAAGTAAACAGCAACACATTTTACAGTTAAACAAATGCAGTAAAAACAAAGCACCACATCATCGCATAGTTAAGCAAATACAGCATAAATAAATGCAAGGCATCTTTACGTGAACAATTATGCTGCAACATAACACACCTTTTACATAGTTAAAAAAATATTCTATTCCAAACAAGGGGCAATATAGATTCATTCACTATTTGGTTTTGTACTGTGCTCTGTTAATGTGATTTGATCTATTTCTTTCATTTGCTCACAATTTTTGACCCTGATATTGTTGTTTTATTTCATAAAATGAAACATGGATGACTTTACCAATTCAGTTCCACTTATTTTATGGTTTGATAAACAATCCATAACAGACAATTGTTACATAAATTCCAAAATGAAAGACTATAAATGCCTCTGTTTCCTTTGATTTTTACAGATGTTATATGCTTTGAGCACTCAGAGTTCCACTAACTCACACTGAAAACTTTTTTTTTTTGTCTACAGTTTTCAAAGTCTGCTACTTCATGTATTACCAGGGATAATTCATAACAAGATGGGTGTTCAAGACTTTTAATGTGATATATCATCATTATGGTGGCTGGGTACTTAATAATTATTTTACAAATTTTCTATTGACTAGCATTTTGGTTCCTTCTGTATTGCTTTGCTATTAACAGTGCAACTTTGGCCTTTTATCAATTTATCATTGGGTGGTTGTTTCATATTGCTTCAAAAGAACCTCTAGAAATGTAATTGGTTCCAAAGTAAGCATGTCCTTCCAAAACAGTCTCTGATGCTTTTCTCGGTTCTGAACAATACATGACCCCTTAGAGTTTTCTGCAAATGTCCACAGTGGTGTGACTGTGTTAACCTGGACCAATAAGCTCAACTCTTCATAGCTGCTTTACTATAAATTACCCATTTGTTTAGTTTAAAAGGAAAGCAAGTACAGTTTCTTCTTGTGTTTGTTTTTTTAGTTTCTATTTCTATCATTATTCTATGAATTATCTATAAGTACCTTTTTAAATTTTTTCTCATATTATCTGTTTAAAAGTAAAAAAAATAACTGTTTCTATTTTTAAAATAATCTTTGATTGTTACTATTATCATTGGTTTTCTTTGTGCCCTGTTATGATATATAATTGCTACATGTTTACATGTATTGACTGTCTATCTAACATTACTCTATATATTATGCCTATATAAATTTAAAGTTTGCTAATTATCATGTCTTCTTTACTAAATATGGTACTATTTAAACAAGATTCCTTCGATTTATTTATCTTATATTTATAAATTATATATAATTCTTATGTTTTCAAAATGCTTATTTTTTAAAAATATACATACTTATTAGCAATCAAATTTAACCAAGGTTTGAAATATCATACTTTTTTCATCCTTAAATCTAAACACAGTAATGCGCCTTATTTAATTTCTACATACCTCACTGAAATTTGTGTAGCATTACAACCTCATCTTGTTTTGAACATAAATTCTGTGGTTTATATTAATTTACATTGCTTTTGGCTATGTTTTGTTCTGCCTTTCCATTTAAATTTTTAATAAAAGTATATAATATTAGAGTATTTCACATGAGAAACCTTGAAGTACTTCAGATTATAAACATCTCCAGGGTGAAATATCAGATAGCATCACAGGAAATTAAGATTCCGTGTGAATGTGCCCTTATTGAACTCTACCACCAGAGCTCAGCAAATTCAATGTTTTTCAGTATGCAAGGTGTTTGTTGATTTTTCAAACAAACAGTCTTATTTGTAGGTGCTGCTTTTCCAAAATCATCATTTTCTTTTGCAAACAGCTGCCTCAATGAGTTTGCTATAAATCTTAATTAAATCCAGGCTTCGATAATCAAGTTGCAAGAAATGAAGTGCAGACTTGGGTAAGGGGGGCGTCAGTCACATGGTTTCTTCTCTGGCTTGCTTCTATATTGTCAGATCAGGACATATTAGGAATATTAGGAGTGACATGGATATCGCTGATTTGAATCCTCAACTTTTGGTTTCTAAGTTCTGTTTATTTCCTTATCTATGTACAAACACAATTCTTTCATTTAAGAAATTTTTCTCACCGTATCCAGAGCTCTAGAATATCATCACCTGTGCTGTGTGCCTTCAATAAATATTAATTAGTTCTACTAATTAGAAATGTTGACACATGCATTGCTGATTACAATTGAGGAAACATCTGAAGAGAAGGAAGGTTTCAGTTAATCAAATATCAGGGTATATTTTCACAAGATTGGAGACACTGACAAAGTAATCAAGTCCAGAGAACACTGTGGAAGGGTTTTTTTGGGGGGAGGGATTGGTTTGGTTTTGGTTTTTGAGACATAAAGTGTTCCACTAATCTAAATAAGAAATAACCTTGTCTGGGAACAGCTTAGATTCAAGTCTCTCACACTCCTAGAAGCTTCTATTAACCCATAAGCTTGTATAAGAGCTTAAATGAAAAGGTAACCATGAGCACCATTAGGTTTGTGTAGAATTGTTGCATGAAAATGTATCAATAGAAGGAATGTACTTTATGCCTTGTCCCTACCGGGGTACAGGATTGTTACATAGTCTATTAGAGCCTGACTATCCAGGAGTGTTTCTTTGTTTTGTTTTGTTTTGTTTTTGTAAGAAATTTATTGTCTATGGGACATTTCTCTGGGCTGTTCACTGCTTTGGGTGTTTGACTTTGAGTTCAAGACTCTGATGAAAACATGAAGCTTAAACTGGCAGAACTTAAGATTTAATATGACGGTAAATTACACAACCGTCCCTTGTAATTGAGTCAGATTCATCCCTGTGACAGGGTGACCTGGAATCTTTGCTGTGGAAGGTGTCTGTCAAAGTTATTTTGTAGTTGTGAGGATTTCAAAGAGTAGCAATTAGCAAGATGAGTGTATTTCTCACTGGTAGTATCAATTTTAGTATGTACCGGTAGTAATACCAATTACTGATTTGTGGTTGCAAGTATGAAAGCACATTTGGTCTGGAAAATTTAGAAGTTCCTAATGTTATTTGCAAAAAGTTTGGCTATTTTTATTCAGCACTAATTCAATTTATATCTACCCCCCAAAGAAGAAATCATGTAAAAACCTTCTTCACTTCCAATGTTCTTTTCTGCTATTTATACCACATTTAAGGTATTATTTTTATTTCTTCTATTAATGTTGTTTCTGGACTGAGTAGAAACTCTTCCCTCTGGGTTCCCACGGAACTAGAAAAAAATCTACTAGGGCTCTTTAAATACAATTTTCAAAAAATTATTAAATAACTAAGAAAATAATGCTGATTTTAAAATGATCTTTTAAAATAGGTAACAACATCCTGTGAAGCACATTTTGAACATCTTGACAATTAGCATTCCTAAAAGAATGTTCAAGAATAAAAATTAACAACCTTTAAAAAGCAAAATCTCCAAAAACTCTTGATTTCAAAAGCTGTCTTGACTTCTTCCCAGGTGTTGATATGAAGTGGGTGTTGCTAACAGCCAAGAACCATCACTGTAAATTACCTATGATATCCTGAAGCACACAAAATAAATATTTTTCTAATTATATAATCTCAGTGGAACAACTAATTAGTTCTAGTTTCTCACAGTAATTTCTTAACAAAATAGATATTTGTACATATGCAACAATTGTTATGTCAAGTACATTAATATATGGGGATATATACACATAGGACTTACCTCTCTCTACAGAAAATAAAACACATTATTTTAAAATATCCACTGTTATGGGTATAAATAAGTGATCTTTAAACCATAGGTTTAAAATCTTATTTTTCTCTCATTTTAAGTGAGGTCCATAAATACTTTTATAAGCAGTTTAGAACATTTTGCTACATAGAAAAAAAAAACAAAGAGATCATTGAGCCGGGCGGTGGTGGCACACGCCTTTAATCCCAGCACTCGGGAGGCAGAGGCAGGCAGATCTCTGTGAGTCCGAGGCCAGCCTGGTCTACAAGAGTAGTTTCCAGGACAGGAACCAAAAGCTACGGAGAAACCCTGTCTCAAAAAATAAAAAAAAAAAAAAAGACCATTGAGAAGAATCCATTTGTCTATCTGAATAACAATACCTAAGCTTTGAAACACGCAACTCTAGAGAAACACACATACACACACACACACACACACACACACACACACCTATTGTCAATATTAGAGAAGTTCTTTCCTACAGTAGGAAAGTTCTTTTTTTAATAGTAATTTATCTCAGTATAATTTTCTCAAGTTTTCTACACATGTCTCTAATTTGAGAACTAAAGGCAAGCCCAAGTAGGATGATGTCTTCTGCTCAACCCAAAGCATGTAGAGGAGAGCTGGACTGGAGGCATATGAAGAAATGTCACCCACTGTACTTCTGAGTATAGCTGAAAGAATGTAAAACAGGCATATGTCTTCCTCCCTTATTAAGAAAAGTGTAGAGACAGCTCAGCAAGAGAACTAGGAGTTTTTCTAGAAAATATTTTTATTCCTTAATAAAGAAAAGAGCTATGATCTTTTGTAATGACCAATCTGGTGATGTGGGATTCTGTCTTGTAGGCTATAAATATGTTTTATTACCATTGGTTACTAAAGAAACTGTTTTGGTCAATAACTTAGTAGAGTAAAGCCAAGTGGAAAATCTGAACAGAGATATATAGAAAAAGTAGGTGTGATGTAGGAATGTCATTGGTTAATTAATAAAGAAACTGCTTGGCCTGATAGGTTAGAACATAGGTGGGTGGAGAACAGAATGCTGGGAGGAAGAGGAAGTGAGCTCAGACACCATGCCTCTCCTCTCCAGGGCAGATGGGATGGAGCCAGCCACCAGGTCTTACATGCTGAATCTTTCCCTGTAAGACAAGGATTATTAGAAATGGGTTAAAAGCAAGATATGAGACTTAGCTAGTAAGAGACTAGAGCTAATGGGCCAAGCAGTGTTTATATGAATGAATACAATTTGTGTGTTGTTATTTTGGGGTGTAAGCTAGCCAGGCGGCCAGGAGCTGGGTGGCAGGAACGCTGCCAGCAGCTCCTTCAACATAGGTGGAGTCAGGGAGACACCATGAGGTTGCTGAAGGAGACAGGCACCCTAGAACTTTACAGGTAGGGCACAGCCACATGGCAATACATAGAATAATAGAAATGGGTTAATTTAAGATGTACAAGTTGGTTAATAAGAAGCCTATCTTGAGTGAGGTAAGCTAGACCCAAAAAGAGGAACATGGGATATACTCACTCATATTTGGTTTCTAGCCATAAACAAAGGACATTGAGCCTATAATTAGTATCCTAGAGAAGCTAAATAAGGAGAACCCAAAGAAAAACATA
>NC_022031.1:28255853-28278553 GCF_000317375.1 Microtus ochrogaster
GGAGTGGCTGGAAAACAAAAGAACAGTCTCTGCCCCCCCCCAAAATCTGGGGCTTCTTAATTTGCTCTGTAAGTATCAGTTTTAACTTCTCATGAGAGTATAGGAAATGTCAGAACGTTGATTCCTGGAAGGAGCAAGAAACAATAAGCAATGCCTCCCTATTTTATGATATTAGAAGAGTTTAGCCAGAGTTTAACATTTAAGATAATATACAAGGGAAGCAAACTCATACACCAGAATTTTCAAGCAACTATACTTGCTCTTCAATGCCAAAACATATCTCAAAGACACCAAACAAAAAAAATCAAGTGTGAGAAAGTTCCTCAAAGTCACTGATTCAGTATTGATGGCACTGAAAATACCAGTATTAGGTGCTGTGCAGACTGCAGTGATCCCTCCACTGAAGCCCTTTTTGGATAATTAGCAGAACAATATTAATTTAAAATAATGTTTTATTAACACTTAGGGATTTTATGGAAGTATGATGTCATGTTCCAGGGACCTGAGGCATCCCAGTCCATTCTGTGTGTCCACTTATGAAGGTACCTAGTATGAGCGGGGGCCTCAAGAGGCCAGAAGAGGGCATTGGGTCCTCCAGAACTAAAGTTACAGACTGTTGTGAGCCACATGGCATGGGTGCTGAGAACGAACTTGCCTCTCTACAAGAACGTTAAGGTCTTTAAGCATATCAAGTTGACCTTAGAGGTACACTTCATCACTTGTCATCTTTTTAACCTTAAACTATAAAACATGAAAAATAAGGGCTATGGTATGACTCCTGACTCCTTGGTAAGCTGTCTGCTACACAGGCATGATAAGTACCTGAATTTGGATCATGAACAGCAGGCATGTAAAAAGATGGATGTGACAATGTCCCCTTGTACCTCAGCACTGTGTTTTGGAGAGATAACATAAACAAAAGGGTAATTGGAAATCAGTAGCCAGGTAGTCTACAGGTCAGTCAGAGCTGGGTTCAGGAAGTGATCCTGACTCAAAGACTGATAATGTTAAGAATGGTGAAAGAGGATATCAGACATCATCGTGTGGACTCCACATGTATCCACACATCAGGGCACATTTGCATGCCATATACCACGTATTAACACAAAAAGGAACAGGTAGGGAGTGGAGAGATGGCTCAGAAGTTAAGAGCACTGACTGCTGTTGGGAGCAGTGAGACCCCAGATTCTGAATTTCTTGTGATCCCCTGATCTGAGTGCCTACAGCTGCTCTGAGCACGAGACCTTCAGGAGTCTCGTGCCTACAGCTCTGAGCATGAGACCTTCAGGAGTTCCTGATGGCAAGAGAGTGGGTTTCTGGTGGGTTTGGCTGGGGCGTGGCTATCTCTATATAATCTGCCCCTGAACACAATAAAGGGGGCATTCTTGGGGAATTCAAGGATGACCCGTGTCGCTGTCTCTCTGTCTGTGTGTGTCTGTGTATTTTAACCTCCAGCCCCCTTGCCCGAAGCTCGTGAACTGGTTGCCAGTGCACAGAGCACAGACATGGAGTCACGGTGTGTGACAGATTGCTCTTCTAGAGGACCCTGGTTTAATTACCAGCACCCAAGATCTGACTAACAACTATTAATAAGTCTAGTTTTAGAGGATCTAACACCCTCTTATAACCTCTGTGGGCACCAGACATGCATATGATACACAGATATGCACACGGGCAAAACACTCATAGACATAAAAATTAAATACTTAAAAAACTGACTATACATAATTTTGAAGTTGGTATTAATGAGTTTGTTATTTATACTTAAAACATGAAAGCTTAATATAAAATTTTAGCAGGGCTGCTGGTATTCATCCAGATGATTGCCAAGTTCATTCCCTGGCACTTAAAAAGAGCAAAATACTGAATTTCAAAGAAAGTGAGAAACCCAAAGCCTGGATAAAGGGAAAATAAAAGATCATTCCTTAGAGACTGGGGAGACCAAGGCCTGACAATCCAATAAATGAACATTGCTTGGTTATTTTATAGGACACTTGTGTCTTGCCCTTTCCCCGTGGTCAGGTTTAAATACCTTGTCCCTGTGACTTTCTGCTTTTTCTTCTCTCAATATCTTCTGGTATCATAAAGCCACTATCTCTTGGAACCTGCTTTAGCTTCCATTATCTACCTATGACCCTCTATCTTTCATTCATTTTTTTTGGGGGGGGGCAGCTAATCACACACAGTTATCAGAAAAATAAACTTCTGTATGCACTTATAATTGATAAGTTCAAGATTTATATTCAGTATTTTTACAATATTATTTATTGAATTTCTTCATTTTGCAATACATTTCTTTTAACACTTTGACATCAGAATACTTTATAGGAAACATTTCCTTATTTTATCACACTCAAAGTGCACAAAAGGAAACCTCCATCATTTTTTTTACCAAGCAAGTGGTTCTCTGGTTTCAGAAAAAGGTAAAATTTTAAGAAAACTGATTTTGTGTAAATTTATCTAGATTCATAAGAGTGAATAAAGAATAATGATTGTTCAAATAATTGTTTTGTACAGCTGTTTTGTTCCTCCTTTGGGGCTGAGTCTCTTTGAGATTATTCAGCCTGGAAAATGCAGTAATAGCACTTAAAATATCTTACTAAATCAACCACGTCCACGATTCTGCAGCTGCCTGCAAAAGAGCACCATCATTACCTCCTGCTTAGCTGGTGGATTTAGTTGGCACTGGCTGTGCTTTCAGAGATTGGGGATTGTATGGTTCTCATTAAAATGGAGCTATGAAGAATTAAAGGTCAAAGAAGAGACACAATTTGTTTTCCAATGTTATATTACAATACCCAGGAAGAGTAACTTTTATTCATAACATTGAATGGTGTATAGTACCCAGAGTAGCAAAATTCATGGTCCAGAGCACAAAAAGAAAATAACAAGGATAAGAACTTCTAATCTCACATATTTTTACAGATGAAGAATCAGATTACAGGGAATATAAATGACTTGTCCATGTTATTTCGGCATTAATATGGAACAATTGTGTGTAGGAGGCATGCTTTCAGCTTAATTCATGAAAACTCTGACACTAACAATCGGTTCCTATTTATTTCTCGATGTGATAGTTATTCTAAAGTTTTTATTAGGTGGAATATTTTTTTTGTAAGATGCCAGAACTTCTAAAGTCATTCAACCCTGTCTTTTTTAGGGACATTAACCTATGGTAAAGTTTCCAAAGGAGTGTGCCAGTGACTGTATTTTTCCTTTTTGTATGCAATTCTTTGGGCACAAGTAGCTCTCAAGATTCAGAAATGATTCTTATGGTATTGTACTGCTTCCAAAACATTTCACTCTTGGCAGGTCCACAGTGTACCATTAGTAATATGTATAAAATGCCACAAAATTATATAAAAAATCATTATGAGGTTAGAAGGTGACTGAGCAATTAAAAAACATTTATTGTTCCGGTAGAGGAACTGGATATGGTTCGCAGCTCCACAGAGGCAGTCTACGACCTCCCCCAGCACCAGTTCCAGAGGATCCAATGCCCACTTCTAGTTTCTGTGATCGCCTGTCTACACATGGTGCACATAAACGTATTCAGGCATGTGTGCACATGCACACCCAAACACACACACACACATGCACACACACACACACACCACACTAAGTTCTTAAAACTTTTAGTGGTGAAAGAAGTTTCTGGTCTTAGGCCACTAGTATCTCATCTTTCTCTTGAGAGGTTTAGCCATTGATCCATGTTTTGCATAATTCTGTTTAAAAATGGGCAGTCCTCTTCAGTCTTCAGTAGTATGTAACTACATGTGCTTCCATGTTGGTTTGTGTGTATATTCCATAAGTATTTATTTAACATATGTCCTACTTTGCTTCTCTGTCACAGTGATAAACATCATGCCAAAAAGCAACTTAAAGTGGAAAGGGTTTATTTTAGCATATGGATTCGTCCTTCTTCTGGAGAAGCCAAGATGGGAACTCAAGGCAGAAATCTGGAGGTGAAAAATTAAATAGACATCACTGTTTATTTCCAGACCCATATTTGGTGAGCGTTCATATACACCACCAGCTCACAGTGGGATGAAACACCTACATCAACTAGGACTCAAGACAATGTCCTATCAACAAGCCAATTTGATTGAGACAATTTCTCAGTTGAGGTTTCTGCTTTTTAAGTGTGTCAAGTTGGCAATCAAGATAGCCATCTCGAGTATTAAGGCACAGTGCAAGGAAGCCATTGAAAAAGTTAAACAAAGTGAAGGCCATTTAGGGATTGTGTGAATAAGATATCTTACTCACAGGGCTAAGATATAAGATAAGAAACAACAGGAAACCGGGGAGTAATCAATGAAAGGTCAGATATGCTGGATCACTATAAAATATGTCAATGTGCCAAGATCTGTACAAAATAAGAAAGAACATATTTCAGAGTGGTGATTTTCCAGGGGCTAGCAGAGGGAGGATGACCACATCAAAGGAATGGAGCTTACATTTGTCTTTATTTTCTTCAGAGAGAGTGAAATATATCCAAATTAGCCATTGGGTCGTCAAAGATAAAAAAAAAAAAAGGCTGGATGGATAGTTTAATGTTGGAGGGCTTTCTTAGCACAAAACAGAAACAGGACATTCTGAACCTTGCAAAAAGTTTAAAATTAAGTGGGACTTGAATCTGGGGTGTGTGCATACTTTGTACTATCTGGAGATCAGAAAAATTGCTGATGCGCAATTGTCTCAATTGCACTACTTCCATTAAAACTATTTATTTAAAAACTTATATGTCTGTATCTGACTCTCTAAATCAGGTTTCCATCTTTCTGAAATATATGTACTATCCCTTTGAATTTATTGATATTTCTCACCACTTTTAAGATCAACCTTATTCTTTCAGCAATACAAAGCATCTTTAATGTTGAAAGCCAGTAGTATATTGGTGAGTCAACATGGCACTTTCTTCAGCAGAGGTCTCAGTTGCCAATCAAACTGTGCTTTAACTAGACTTCTGGGTCTCAGGCCACAAGCCTCCTGCTTTCTCTTGAGGGATTTAGCTGTTGATCTACATTTTGTATGATTCTGTTTAAAAATAAATGCTCATACTTTAGCTTCAAGAAATAAGTATGTTCTTAGATCCTGAAAAACTTGTTCTTAGAATTGATATTTCCATTTCAACACTCTAAGTATAAAGTACTTCTCAAAAAGATGAGTTTCACAACCTTCTGTAGCAAACACAACAACTTGACTATTTTTTCTGCAAATGCTGCACCTTTAAGTTACCTACATCATTACACTAAGTGGTCCTTGTAGGAAAATAAAGTAATATTTTGAATCAATTTCTATTAATTAATGGCTAATTTAATAGACACAATTTGTGGTGGTTTGAATGAGAATGGGCCCCTAAACTCATAAATTTAAATATTTGATTACTTGTTGGTGTAATATTTAGGAAACTTTGAAAGGTGTGGTCTTATCAGAGGAAGTGTGGCCTTTTTGGAGGAGGTATGTCACTAGGGATGGACTTTGTGGTTTCAAAAGTGCTTTCCGACCAAGCCCACTGTCACTACCTCTTTGCCTGAAACTTATGGATCAGATGTGAGCTATCATCTATGGCCCCAGTGACATATCTGCCTGAGTGCCACCATGATCCCCACCATGATGTTCATGGACTTGCCCTCTGGGATTATAAGAAAAATCACCAATTAAAATTTCCTATTATAATGATATCTGTTAACCACAACAGAACAGTAACTAGGAAATCTTCCTTTTCTAATAGTTAACAGTTATACACCCATCAAAACCCCTAGTAGGCAGTTAAGGTCATTTAAATCAGTCTGAATGTGAATGATGAAGTAATCAATCATGGTGACACTGAAGGCCACATGAAGTCACAAAGGGTTATAATCACAGATTCACTAAACCAGCTTTTACCTGCTCAGTGATCTCTGAATGGTGGGAGGCTAGGGTCTTATTCACTTCACAGGTTGTGGGGATCTTAGAACAGTGCCTGGTATATTGTATGTGTTTACGAAATTTATGTGCTAATATTGTCTACAATAATGTATGGTATTTCCAAGTGAATGAATTAAAGATCCATCATGTGGTCCCTCTTTCATTCCATTACTTGTAGGAACCTTATTCAGACCTCTCCATCTTCTGCTCTGCATCCATACAAATATATAACTTTTTCCCTCTGCTTACTACATTTTAGTATTTATTTATTTATTTATTTATTTATTTATTTATTTATTTATTTATTTATTTTTGCAGCAAGCTCTCACTGTATTGTCAAGCATTTCTCAAACCTCTGAGGCCAACTGATCCTGCTGCCTGAGCTTTCTGAATTGCTAGGTCAGAGTCTCATGACATCACTACCATAAGGATAACTGTAGTTGTAAAGAGACACTTCACAACATTCTCCAAATCTCTAGAAAACTAGCTTTAGCACCTCTGCAAAATCCTTTTTACAGTTGAGGTATCACAAGTAGGTTCAGGCATGTAATATTACAGCAACTATTTTGCATACCTCAGGTAATAAATTCTATTATTTCTTTCTTATTATCTGCTTAAAACTGAATAATCATTCTTTCACAATTCAATGCCTGTAAAACTGCATTCTCACTGCTCTCTGCATTCTGATCTCTTTTATCTCTGCTCAACTCTGTCATTCTTTGCCCCACCCCTGCTGTCCCTTTTCCAGATTTATGCTTCCTTATCCCCCCCCCCACTGATTTCATTAAGATTATCCGTGTGGCCACAGGTTAGAAACTATTATTTGGAGTCTGGAGACACACACTTTGTTGGATCAGTACTGGATTTTAGGAACAGCCTTATCCAATAACACAGATTGTTACTCTTTTTTTTTCTTTGATTTTCTGAGAGTTTTTCTGTGTAGCTCTGGCTGTCATGGAACTTACTCTTTAGACCAAACTGGCCTCAAACTCACTGAAATTGACCTGCCTCTGTCTTCCAAGTGCTGGGATTAAAGGCACGTGCCACCATGCCCATCCCAGCCTGATCTACTATTTTTAAACTTACATGTTTTAACTGTTATACAAAGAGGAGGGTTTTCAAGTTTGTCTTCCCATAAATTCCTCACTTTAGTTAACTCCTGCTCTCCACTTCCGTTTCCCTTGTTCCCTCTTCTCAATCTCTACTGGTCTATCTCCACCTCCTGTGTTTCCAATATTAGTTATAGTCTAATTTTCAAACCCCTTAAGACAGCCTACCAAGGGAACTTCCTAGTTCATTGACTTCTACAATTATGAAGAGTTAAGCACATAAAGCTGAATGTTTGAAGTTAGGATCTCACACAGGAGAGAAAACATTTAGCATGTACTTTCCTGTGTCTGGATTATTTCATTCAATATAATCTTTTCAAGATTTACCCATTTACATGCAAATTTTATAATTTCATTGTTTTACAACTGAATATAATTCCATTGTGTATATATATATGTATATATATGTATATCAGATTTTAATATTGGTTGATGAATATCAAAATTAATTTCATTTCCTACCTATTGTGGATAGAATAGTAATGAACATCTCTGTTGTACTCTACAGAGTCCTTTGTAACAATATAAGACCTTTCCAATTCTTTCAACTTC
Source organism: Microtus ochrogaster (assembly GCF_000317375.1). Taxonomy (NCBI): domain Eukaryota; kingdom Metazoa; phylum Chordata; class Mammalia; order Rodentia; family Cricetidae; genus Microtus; species Microtus ochrogaster. Next base: position 28,263,425 of record NC_022031.1, read on the forward strand.
CCTCTAGAACCTTCTCTTAAGTACTATAACTTAGTCTTTGAGTTGTTTGTTTCATTGTTTTTTTGGTTGGGTCTTTTTATTTTCTATATATTTATCTCCTGTCAGATGAATAGCACACAGATATTTTCTAACATTTTATATATTGACTCTATATGCAATAGACAACATTCTTTGTATAGAATCTTTTTGCCTTTTATTTTCAGATTTGTAACTTCATTAACTTTCATTTGTTCATGATTAATTTTACTTATTTGTGCCTATATATGTATAAGTATAACCTGTGAAGTCTGTTCAGTGTTGTTCATATTTGCATATATGTGTGTTTAGAACTGATCTCTCATCATTTAATAATTTAGAAAATCTTACATTGAGAAGATTGATTCTCTCTCTATTGGGAGCTGCTAATTATCTGCAGCTCTTCATCTGATGATGGATCCTTGTGAAAATCTTTTAAACCCACGTTGGCAAGTCAATAGATATGGTCATTTTTCATGTTTTGTTAAGGGAACCATATTGTTGAGATTTCATGTGTAAAGCTTTCTTTGCATGGAAAGAAACCGCTATGAAACAGCAGACATGCTGGTCATACTGCCCTCTCTTCCTTGATATTCTCTTAGCTCTACTGGTAGGGAGTGAACTGTAGCTGTACTAGTCAAGGCCAATCACCCTACAGTCACCATTTTTCTTCATTTGGATCAGTTTTAACTGATCAAATGATTTCCATTTAAATGCCAAAAAATATTCTCTGATAAAGGCAGAACATTGCATTATTGTGTGGGTACAGGATTTGTGTTTAGAATTTAGTTAGAAACAATTATAGTTTAGTAAAGTGGCAATATTAGGATCTCCTCAAGGGTTCATGATCATACCGGACATGCGTAGTTGATTAGGTTTATAGTACCAGACTTGATTTCCCTCCTGTTGAACATAACTGAAGTCCAAATAGGCACCTGTTGTATAACACCATGATGAGTACCAGTATTGTACATTTAGAGGTATCTTGCCATCCTAATCATTGTGTGGTTTTTAGTCTTTATACAGAGCTAGATCCTTTTATTGCTTCTCTCCCATTCCAGATTTCTGGTACTACCAGAGCTTCTGATCTTATCTAAGTTGTCTTGGCTTCTAGATTCAACTTGATTGCTCCATAATCTTAAATTTGATGCATGTGGTGCATTTACCTATAGGGTCTTACCTTCAGTTTCTAGGAGGAAAACGGACAACAGCAAAAACCTGCATTGTTTTGTGAATCTCTTATGCTCCACTATCCAACTTCTGGAGAGGAAGTTTCCTATGCATGGCACTGGGATTTTGATTTGATAGTGTATGACTTCCAGGGATATGGTAACACCACATGTCAAAACTTACTGAAAAATATTCATACATATATATATATATATATGTGTGTGTGTGTGTGTGTGTGTATACATATGGATTAATATGTATGTACATTTAAATGGTATATGTAATTTTAAGTAAACATGAAATAATATGATTCCCTATGGCTTTCCCTAGCACCCTTAGTATTATTTATCCCTCCTTCTCCTGTTTACCTGCCCCCAGGCATTCTCATTGAATACCTTGTCTGCTTTCCCGTATTCTTCTTCACAACACCTGTGGTATTCTAGTCCCTTTCCCCACCTCTAGAGTTTGCTCTCTACACATAGTGTGTTTTTTTTTCTTTTCTGCTATCTGTAGTTACACCAGATTTTATACCTATATTTGATGATTCGGGCTTAGGAACCAAAACTAATAAACAACATTGAAGCTCTGTCCTTCCGGTCTGGACTAAATCACACAGTATAGTATTATATATGTCCATCTATCTATCTGAACAGTTCATGATTTCATTTTTTTTAGCAGCTGAGTAGTGTTCATAAGTACCACAGTTTTACAATTTGTCAGCTGGGCATTTACACTATTTCCATTTCCTGTCTATTGTGAATAGAACAGCAATAAACATGGCTGAGTGTGGAGTAGAATGTTGAATTATTCTGTGGTATTTGTTTCTGTTTCATCATACATTTAAAAGGTATGTGTTGCAACTGAGGATACTACAACTTCTGTGTTCACAAATTGGAAAGGGTTTGAAGTGCTGTGTGTGTGTGTGTGTGTGTGTGTGTGTGTGTGTGTGTGTCTGTGTGTGTGTCTGTGTGTACACTATGCATGTGATATATCCTCTCAATTTTTTGGTTGGGAAGCATGTGTTGCCTGGCAGCAACATGTGTACCAGAGTCTTAGACCAAATTTATCTGAAATCATCAGCTTGTACATAAGGGAAGGAAGTTGCAGTATATGCAGGAGGTTCAGAAACTGATGGCCAGCCAAGATTAGTTGAGCTTGTTGATTTTCAAAAGTATGCAGCAGAGGCAGAGAGTCTTGATATCATTTCTGTATTTTTTTTTATTTCTTGATAGATATTGTATTTCTTTTCTTTTTTTTTACTAAAAATTTCCTCTTCCTCCCTGCCACCAATTTCCCTTCCCCTCCCCCCACTCCCCATGCTCCACTCCCCCTCCCATTCTGAAGAGCAGTCAGGATTCCCTGCCCTATGGGCAGTCCAAGGTCCTCCCCCCTCCATCCAGGTCTAGGAAGGTGAGCATCCAAACAGGCTAGGCTCCCCCAAAGCCAGTACATGCAGTAGGATCAAAACCCAGTGCCATTGTTTTTGGCTTCTCAGCAGCCCTCATTGTCCACCATATTCAGAGAGTCCAGTTTTATCCCATGCTTTTTCAGTCCCAGTCCAGCTGGCCTTGGTGAGCTCCCAATAGATCAGCCCCACTGTCTCCGTGGGTGGGTGTCCCCCTCGCGGTCTTGACTTCCTTGCTCATGTTCTCCCTCCTTCTGTTCCTCATTTTTATACTGGATTCTGTTGGTGAGGAAGTATGCATATGAGCTCTTTCTTGTGTTCTTATAATGTAAAATTTCTTTGTAAAACATTGTTTCTTGTATGAAAGACATAACTTTTCCCACTTTTTATTATTTCTTCTACACTACAGACAGGGAAAAGACAGGATAATTTTTACCCATCAACACTCCTACATGTTTGCAGTCATCCGTTACAGGAGAGAGATTAACTTTTTTTTGTCAAAACTGAGAGTTTTGTATAGCATACACTTAATACTACATTTTCCTGTTAAGTGTTAAGAAGAATATTTTATTATATCTTGCTTCTCTCTGTTATACACCAAAACAAAATTCAAAATGAATGACCAATTTTAAATAAGAGAGCTTCTCTACTGTTCTCATGGACAAATGTGCTGGTGAGTCCCTGAAAGTCTACAACACTACTTTTATAGGTCTTATATTAAACATTATTACAAATGTGACCATCAACATTCACATTTTGTAGATCAGATTCAACAAACCAGATGTATAAGAAAAACATTAGTATTTCCAGCAAAGTTTAGAACTCAATAATTATTGAACTATATTTCTCTGAAGGTTTTAATAAATAGCAAAGACATATACATACATAAATTTCAAAATAGAATTTATGAATAATAAAATCTTGATTTATTGACTTTAATTAGTGTTTCTCAACATATAAATTAAAACTTTACAGATAACCTTTGGTAAATTTGGTTTTCAAAGCTTTATTAATATTTAAATATCAAAATGTTTAAATTATTTGCTTCCTATCTATGCAAGATTGTGACACCGTATTGTTTGGCAGCTATATTTAGATTTACTTCATATGGATTATACATACTTATTTCACTTAAGTTGTATGCTCCAGTGCTCTTACTGGCATGCATACCTTAGAAATGTAACATAATCATTTCCATATAATGACAGTAATGTGAAACATAATTTTATATCAGTCACACACTTTTGTTTCTCAATGCATATAGAAAATGTGTCTTTTAAAGCAATGTGCATACTTCAATTTAAGGAGATTTATTTTCTTATGATGAAAAATAGCCTCATGAGTCTCTAAGAGATGTCTTCTAATGGAGGATACTACCTCTGTGTTGATGATAGTGCAGGTTGATATCTGCTCAAAGGTATAGCTACTCTGGAAACTTCCTAAGTAAGACAAGAATGGCATTTCCCAGAGCACCCGAACTTTCCTTTCATGAAATTTTTAAACTTTCATAAAAGTATATTTTCTACATTGAGCACCCGTGTTCCTCTATCTTAGTTCCCACAGACCATTTGCTTCTACCTGAATGCCATATATTATATCTGAATAAACTCTAGTAACCAAAAAAGAGAGAAAATCTGCTATGCCTGTTTTCTTGAGACTTCCTTATTTCCATTAATATGATGAGCCACAGCTGCATCCCTTTTACTGAAGATTATGTAGTTTTTGATTTTATGGCTGAAAAAAACACAACATGAAATTACACACACATATATATGTGTGTGTGTACATATATATATATATATATATAATTTTTTAATTCATTCCTTTCTTTTAGAACATCAGTGTTGTTTCCATAACTTAGGAATTTTAAACAGTGATGTAGGAAATGCTGGTGTGAAATTAAATTTCTGTGGTATATTGAGCTATACTCCATTGGGTAAATAATCAGGACTGGTACAGCTCAGTAATATTGGTTATATCTATCTTGAATGTGTGAGAAGCTTCTATATTAACTCCTATACTAGCTAAGTCAGTTTCCACTCTTGTCAGCAGTGTTTATGTCTTCCCTTTTCTCAGCATCCTTGACAACATTTGTTTTCTTTATGACAACATACTGAGTGGAATAAGATGGACTCTCAATTTAGTTTGGATTTGTATTTCTCTGATAGCTAATGAGGTTATTGTTTTTTGTTGTTGTTGTTTGTTGTTGTTTAGTCATATTTATGATGTCTTGAAAGGTAAGTTTATAGCATCTTTAAAGTCAACATTTTTTTTTCTCATTCTCTAGAAAGTCTCATGACTGGATATAAGTATTGAAGTAACCTTCTTGTTTTCTGCTTGTTTTTCTGGCTTTGTTTTCCTTATCATAATCAATTTAATTTCATGGTATCTCACTAATCAATTGTTAGTCGTATTTCCTATTCAGAAAGATCTTGCTCATGTCACCAGCTTGATTTTTTTTCTCTCTTAGAGTTTTAGAATTACTGTTTTTCTTCCAGGGCATTTGGCCTTCAGTAGAACTTTTCTCAGAACCTATTGTCTAAAACCTCATTTCTGCCATTAAACAAAGCTCACATCATTGTAAATGTTTTGTCTGTACAACAGTCTTTGTAGCACTCTCCTTAGATCGAAATTCTATCTTAGAAAACAGTCTTATCTAGTTCCAAGAAGAAAGTTATCTATTCATTTTATATTTACATAGTTGCGTTTTAGCACATAGTTATGTTTGTTCTAGACCTCTTGCGTCTCCACACATTTGGTTATCACAGTATTGAAAACTTCAAAGTCATTTAACAGTGTTAGAATTTTTGTATCCCATACTCCTGCCAAAGAAGACATACTCAACCCCTCCCATGACTCTATAATGAAAAAAAATTATTTCTTAAATGGCAAGTATTTTTTTAAAAAAGACTATCAGAATCACTATATTATGTTGGCTATAAATTTACAAAATATATTTCTTAAATAATTTCCTGGATCTAAAATGATTACTTATTCCATGGGATGAAGAGTGAGACATAGAAGACATAAAAACAATGCTGTTATTTTTGAGATTATTCTCTAGATATTCATATTCATGGATATTATAATCAAGTCAAACATTTTTTTTGGTTTTTCGAAATGCGGTCTCTCTCTCTCTCTCTCTCTCTCTCTCTCTCTCTCTCTCTCTCTCTCTCTGTCTCTCTATGTCTTCTGAAAAACCACCCATTAATGCAGACTATTTTATTCAGCAAAAATATCCATTAAAATACACATGGGAAAAATGTGTCATTTTAAAGGGGAGGACAAACACAGCTTAAAGGTCACAGTGGAAATATAAAAATCATGTCTAAGAAAACAAAAAGGAATTAATAAACATTCTAAATAATAACTCTGGTTGTTAATGGTCTCAATGCCTCCAGTAAAAAAGTCACAGACTAAATTTTCTTACAAAATAGTCTGATTTCTTCAGTTTGGAACTTGGAACATATTTCCCCTATCTATGTTTCTCAAGCCATGATAGGGCAATTGTCCATTAGGATTAGCCTGCCAGATGGCAGGGTTCTCAGTCTTCATGTCACCTCTAGTACCTGGGGAATTCTTGTGTCTCTGTTGGACATGTGCTGTCTAGAGTCCCTGGTCACATATTGGGGTTAGGCATAAAGGAGGAGAGATGAGGAATAAAAAGTGGTAGTCCCAAGCAAGCAGCTGTGGTGTTTAGGCAACCCAAACAGAGGTGTCTGGGAGAGGAAGAGCAGGTAGCCTACTAGGTCTCTGTACCATTTATGATGGTTGAGAGTCTCTAGTATTGAGTAGGATGGATCAGGGAAGTCCCCGAGGAAGGACAAATGGAAGGGAGCAGATGGTCTTCCTTGACAAGGAGAGGATGTAGGCTTGGGGTTAGGCAATTCAATATACATATACATATATATATATATATATATATATATATATATATATAATTCAGTTGATATATATACATATATATACATATATATATCAATTATTGAAAATCAATATCAATGATTGAAACAAATAGGCCATGGATTTGACAGGAAAGAAAAGTTATATACTGGAGGTATTGAAAGTAGGAAAACAAAGGTGGAAATGATGTAATTGTGTTTTAATTTAAAAATAAAAATGCAAGAGGAGGGCTGGGGATATAACTCAGTAGTGAAGTGATTGACATTTTTAAGGTTCCTAGGTTCAATAGATAGAGCTTACAAAAAATGAGTATTTTAAGTTATTTTTCACCAATTCATTTTGTTTTGATTTATGTCTATGCATGCCCATGTGTTTTGAGGTAGAGTGGCTATACAGGTTCCAGCAGAGGCCAGAAGATGAAACTGGATCCCCTGAACCTGGAGATACAGGGGATTGTATGTTGTTGAAACCAGGTTATAGAAGCCAAGCATACATCCTGTGGAAGAGCAATACTGATCTGTAAGCCATTTTTTTATCCCCATTTTAAGTTATAATGAACAGATTTACATCTAAATGTCTGAATGATCAAAATCGTTACAGAAGAGCTGACACCACCTGTAGCCTTAGAATAAATGACCTACTAATCTTGTTGGTGGCTTGCCATGTTGTGGTTAGTATTTTAACTAAAGCTTATGTTTGAAATATAAAAATAAATAAGATGTTCTGTTAAATCCATGTTGTAAACAGACACTTTATCATAGAGGCCTCACCGTCGTATTCTTACAGCACAGGGTGAGAAAATTAATGCAGCTGAGAAGCATCCTGGGGCTTTCCAAAATGGTATATGATCATCAAATTCAACCTCAATCCACTGGTTGCACTAGGCTTCAACTAGGTCAATATAAAATAGAAACTTCATAGTCAAGCAATGGCTTTTCCTCTCCAGTGATAACAGTCCTAAAAATCATGTTCTTCTGACATAAGGCTGCTTCTTTTACAGCGAAAATCTGTTGTTTAGTGTGGTCACTTCATCAACAGTTTCATCGAGTTCTAGGTGATGTGTTACAGTATCCATGTCAGCATTACTTTCCAGCTTGTACTTTTAGGTTGTAGAGATGATGCTTTTCTTAATGCTTAACCAAAAATTAAATAACTGCTTCCTTCAAACTTACATTATGCAACTTCCTAACCTCACTTTGTGTCATAGAACTGAGGAGAGTAGGAGACTGTTCTGTGTTAGGTTTGGGTTTCAAAGGATGATATAGATGTTCTTTCATATAGACCACCGACACCCTCTTCATATCAGTAATAACGCTATACCCCTTTCATATTACCCACACGCTTTGTGCATAGCTCTTAATTTTCTTTTTTTTTTAGTTTTTTTCTTTTTTTTTTAATTTATTTATTTATTAAAGATTTCTGCCTCCTCCCCGCCCTCCCTCCCCCTCCCATTTCCCTCCCCCTCCCCCGATCAAGTCCCCCTCCCTCATCAGCTTGAAGAGCAATCAGGGTTCCCTGACCTGTGGGAAGTCCAAGGACCACCCACCTCCATCCAGGTCTGGTAAGGTGAGCATCCAAACTGCCTATCCTCCCCCAAAGCCAGTATGTGCAGTAGGATCAAAAACCCATTGCCATTGTTCTTAGAGGGGTGCACCCACACACTGAAACAATGGGGTTGTTCTATCGGGAACTCACCAAGGCCAGCTGCCCCTGGTCTGAAAAAGCATGGGATAAAACCGGACTTGCTGAACATAGTGGACAATGAGGACCACTGAGAACTCAAGCTCTTAATTTTCTTAAGAAGATACCTCTCTTTGCATTCACAAGTTCACTCTTGGGAACAAGACAAAGCCTAATTGTGAACTACCTCAGCTTTTGAGATGTCCCCTTGCTGAGCATAATCATCTCTGACTTTTGATTTAGCATAAGGGACATGTAATTCTTCCTTTTATTTGAAACCTTATGTGTTCCTGCAGAATTTTAATATCATAAATCTAATGCAGTTACATTCTAAGGAATCAAGGAAAGCAAGGAGAGGAAGAGAAGGGCAGGGGAATAGTAGGAACAAACACATTTTTAAGTACACTGTCTCATATGGATGCATTTTGTGTCACCACAAAACAATAACAATAGTAACATCAAAGATCCCTGATCACAGATGATCATAACATATGCAATAATAATAATGCAATAATGAAAACTTCTGATATATCTGGAGAATTACCAAGGTACAAAGGAGACATAAAGTGAGCATATGTTGGTTACAATAGTACTAGAGTCATTCAGTGTGTTCAATACTAGACTTGCTCAATTCTCCCACCTTTAGCGTGTAAAACCCTTACAACCTAAGAAGTTAAATGCCACAAAGTGCAAGGAAGATGTCTGTTTTATTTGCAAAGTTACAGGGCATGCCACTGCTACAAACTCACAGAGCATTGCTTCAACCTCTGTCCACAAAACTCCCTGTGTTTTCTCTCTCATTTTTTAAACCCATTAAGCCAAATGGCCTGCCCTAGAGTTGGGTCACTCTACCAGGATGGTCATATTATTAAAAAAAAAAAATTCATCTCTTCTTCTTTCAGCATCTGGCAAGTGACAATGGCTCCTTGAATAGTGATGAAACTTTTGCTAACTTTTCTCTTCCTTTCTCCTCCATATTGGTACTTTTGTTTTTTTCTGGCGTAGGTCTTGTTCATAAAATCACAACTGCTGTGAGTTTATATGTACAACTGTTCTGTTGTGCCCAGAAAACATTGTTTACTTGTATTCGTCCAGCTTCACTGGCTCTTACAATCTTCCTGCCTCCTCCTCTTACAATCTTCCTGCCTCCTCCTCTTCAAAATCCCTGTGTGATAAGAGGTAGGGGTGTGATATAGAAGCTGAATTTAGGTTTGGGAGGCACCAGTTTCGTATTCTCAGCACCTTGTACAGTTGTGCGTCTTTGTACTAACTACTACTTCTTACAAGAAAATGCTTATTTGAAGAGAATTGACAGGTCCACTTCTCCATGTATACATTAATAAGCAATTTGAAGCTGTTTACAGAAGTCCATTTAGCAGTAGTAAGTTTTGCCCTAGTGCCTATGACCTATGGTAAACTGAGACTGCACTTTCATTTCCCAGCTACCCAGATCTGAATAATCACACAAAATCTACATTAATTATAGCACTGTTTGGCCATTGGCTCAGGCATATTCCTACCTAACTCTTAAATGGTAAATTAACCCATTTTTCTTAAATCTGTATATTGCCATGAGACTGTGGCTTATTGTTAAGGTTTAGAAATCTTTCTCCTTTGGTAGCTACATGGCATCTCTTTGACTTTGCCTCATCTTTCTCTTTATCTCTGCTCAAATTTCTTGCCTGGCTTTACACTGCTAATCCATAGACCAATATAGCTTTATTCATAAACCAATAAAAGCAACACATATACAGAAGGACATCCCACATCATTCTATCTAATTGAAGATTTTTGGACCCATAAGTATTTCAGGTATGAGATATACATCTTAGAGTGAGCCTTAAATATCATCAGAAAGTTATTTTTACAACGCCTGTAACACAGCTATGGAAGACCCAAAAGTGTTTAACTATGATCTACAAGGGCTGTACCCCTGATCACCAATATTAATTGATTTGCTTTATATGTTTGTCTGAAATATAGAGATCAACACAATATAGCATATTATTCCTGGCAATATCTCATGTACAGACCTCATTTCTTTGTGGAATCAGTTATGAATGAGAGTTTAAATGGGAACTCATTCCCATTCTGCTCCCAATAGTCAACAATTCAAATGAGTTATAGATTGTCCATGGTGAAAAAAAAATATTCTTTTCCTAGGAAATATACTTATTATTTCTAGAAAATTTACATAAGAATGGCTCCTTACCTGTAGCTATGAGACTTCTAATTACTGTTTTCATAAAGTAACCATGTCTGAACTGCTGGTCTTCAATGTGCTTATTTGAATTAGAGAGAAGAATAGTTTTTCCATAAGAATATTAGATATTATTTTTTTCTGTTTTGAGATAGGTTCTTGTTATGCAGCCTAACCTAATCTAACATTGAATCCAGGAACTTCCTGCTTGTCGGTCTCCTGAGTGCTAGTCTTGCAGGTATTTGTCACTGAGACTGATGAATAAATTGGATTTTAAATTTAAGTTTTGATAGACTAACTATACCCCTAAAAATGGAGCTGAACATTTACTTTATTTGATAATAATGTAAATATTTCTAGAAGTTGAATTATTTCAATTTAAATAAAAACGTGTTCCAGTTGCTTAGTACTGTAACTGAGGGAAAACTAATGGGTCATTATTATCCATTAGCTTTAAGCAAGTAGGACAAAGATGTGTTCATTGACATACTGAAACATGATACGGAGACTATCTACACATTACAAAGTTAAGCCCAAAATATAAACATTTGAAATAAAATGGCAATACTTTGCAGGTAAGATTTAATAATGCATATTTGTTTGTAAGTTACGAGGTTCAGGCTACACTACCTTCAAAGAGTTCCCCCAAACTGAAGAATATCTCTCCCTCTTACTAGGACCTTCTACCATGCAGCAGATTACAAACCCAGGATGCATTGGTAGGGTACCACTTGTACTTAGAAGGATCATCTTTCACTCAGAGAGAGCCTTTCGTAAGCGTCAGGGATAATGTGTAAAGTTTGTCACGGATAGATCATAGCATAGATCAACCATACTTCCACGACTATCTGCCTTTTCATCACACTTTGTCCCTAATGGACACACTTGTCTGTTTCTGCTAGCTTTAATCTCCTTATAAAGATCTTCATGCCACCACAAACTTATAAAATTTCTCCTTTTACTTTTACTTTGTTTCCATAAAATTTCAGACTCAGCAACAAATTTTAAATGGAGGCAAATCATCTTTCTTTGCCCTACCGCAAACAAAACAAGCACTTTTAAGAAAACCTGTGCAGACAACAGTCACAGCTGCATCTGCACTGTCCTGACTTTCTTTTGTATGCTAGAGCTGGGAGAGGCCTTCACTTGCATTCCTTTGTACTCAAAGTGTGTGTGGTTTTATTTTTGTTGTTGTTGTTGTTTTTTGGGGTTTTTTTGGACATCCTTCCTATCTCTATTCTTTCAGGGACAAGAAAGGGTAGATATTTAATCATTTTGTTTATTTCCTGGAAGGAATATTTGCTGCCGAAGTCATTTCATTTTAACCACCAGATTTCAACACATGGAATTAAGATATAAGTTGACCACAACTTGTTGTAATGTGTGAAAATGCTGTCTGCGTTTTTTGTGCTTTCTTGTGTCTCCTTTGCATTCTGTAAGCTTTTCCCGTTTCCCCTCTTCCTGTAGTTATAGATTTCAAGCATCTGAATTTTATTTTGAGTCAATTGGAAACATTAGGTTGTTGTAGATTATACACCGGGGATCTGAATGGGAAACTTGTTTATTTCATCCATATGGGTCCTATTGTAACTTCACCAGAAAAAAAAAAATCTACAAAAGAGCACCTCAGTGAGAAGGAAAATGGAGTTATTTTTATTTTCAACTCCAAAAGGGAAAACTGAAGTCTCATCCTAGGGAGAATTCCATCTAACCAGATCACTCCCATGTTTACAGAATCCGAGCCACATGTTTCTGTCCTATACAGCTGAACTTAAAACTGCTTATTTCTGTAGGCCCCTGGAAATCTAATAGATTTTGAAACTCAGAATATTCAACATCACCTTAGAGATTTCTGAAACTCCACAGAAAAGTGGAAATCTGTCACCCAATAATGATGGCACAATGATTTCCACTTCTCTTAGAAACATGAAGAACCTTATATTTTCATTCCCTTTAGTTGTAGAATGAGACCAAAAAAGGTTACCCTACTTTTAGGAAAGCTTCCCTAAGCTTCAATTACAACCGTGTTTTAAGAGGTGACATTGTCCTTGGCACTGGAGACTTATTAGGGTCTTCTGAATAAGTCATAGCAAGGTACCATGTCTAAGATAAGCAGATTTTCTGAGACACATTTATATTCCCAATCTAATTCTCTTAAAATTTAAGTTATTTAGAAAGTTCTGAAGTGCTAGTAACAGTGTCTCCCTCTGGTTTTCATGTGTTGTCAGAAGTGCTAAAACAGTTTAAGTCATACAATTTAAGCATTTAACTCGTATCACACAGAAACCCAAATGATTTCTGACATCATGAATAATGTCAGGCAACTCTTGATGCTTTAGAAGCAAACATTGTAACAATTCATTCCACCAATATAGAACCTCTCATCAAAATTAAGAAGCAATTTTAAAAGTTATGTATATTATGTTACTAAACATGGAAGCATTAGCATGTTTAATTGAAAGTAAACAAATTGCAGGTAGAGAAACAGAAGCATTCTCCCCTGTCAGAAATATATGAATCATACTCGGTAGAGCAAGATGGCAACCTTGATACCAACACATAATATCTACAAATAGCCTGGTTGGGACATTTCTATCGCTATCAGGACAGTTACCACTCACCCAACTCAGTGTCTGAGAAGTCTCTTCCTTGTCAGGATTCCTTTTAGTCCTGACTAGAGCCCTATGCTGTACATGGATTTTATCTGATTCTACTCTCTATAGATGAGCCTGAAGGACAGAGACTTTTTCTTCATTGTTCAGGTTTCTTCATCCTGCGAAATACAGTTCACATCTTCGCTGCTCTAGGTAACAATCTTGTTTCCTTATTTATAGATCCTATACAGTGCTTTGAAGAATTAATATTTTATGAATCTTTAAATGGAACATAATACAAATACGTTTTTTTTTAGGTAAATGGACACATTTTCTTTAAAATGATTGGTATAAAGCAAATTGCTCGCCTTGTAACTCTGTGTCGACAGAGACCTGGCAACTTACCTAAAGCTATTTGCCTCAGTAGAGCTATGGCATCGTCTCTCAGAAAATGTCTAGTTTTGAGTAAGTCAATTTCATTCCCAAATAAACAATTTCTCATGCACTTTGGTAGCTCCTGGGTCTTTCTAGATTACTCACAAACCTGGTCCTCTCTAGCTACACATTAGCAAATATCCTCTGCTTGTTCTAGAATCAGGAATGGCATATTCGCTACAAAGTGCCAGAGCAAAGCCTTTAAGACTTTACAGATCCTTATGGACTCTCGCATATTCCTTCTTGTGTTCCTCTCATTTCTTTGAGCTCCTTTAAGAATACACCAAATAAGCTGGGTGGTGGTGGCGCACGCCTTTAATCCCAGCATTTGGGAGGCAGAGGCAGGCGGATCTCTGTGAGTTCGAGGCCAGCCTGGTCTACAAGAGCTAGTTCCAGGACAGGAACCAAAAGCTACGGAGAAACCCTGTCTCGAAAAATATCCAAAAAAAAAAAATACACCAAATATTCTTAGGCTTCCTAGAAATAATTCACAGTCAGTTTTTACTGAAGATACTATAGATGGTGTGTCCTTCCCCTAAAAGACTGCATGTGTGAATTTGTCTAATGGAAGTATACAAGAATATTTGCCATTATAATTGACTACATTATGTTTTAATACATTGATACCTGCATATATTAAATTCAATGAGAATAAACAGATCATATCTATAAAGATTTAAATAATGTTTTCACTTGCAAATTGTATTGTCATTCACAGATAGCTCTTCTTATTTCAGAGTTCAATGTGTTTTGTTATAGCATGGGATAATCTGCCTCACATATGGCTTCCATAAGTGGTGTTTGATGGTTGTCCATGAAAACATTATAATTTGGGAGAGCTATGTTAATGCCTTTACATCCATTCCCACTGCATTTCATGAAAAGTTTGCATTAAGTTGATTATACACATTTTTTTTCTTTTTCATTTTCTTTTTTTTTTGTTTTTCGAGACAGGGTTTCTCTGTGACACATTTTTTTTTAAAAGTCAGGGTATCCTTAATGATCATTCAATTTGCATCTTTCTAAATTCTTCCCTGTACACTTGCAATCAGCTTGACATCCCTGGGTATGGAGTGGGAGAAGCCTACATTCAGCTGGACATTCTGGTGCTAACTCTAGCACTCTGCTAGTTGGAGGCAGTGTTTATGGCCAGAGGAAACATTAATTAAAGGGAAATTCTAGGCATCTGGACACACTATTGCTAGCTTACTTGAGAGTAGTGATTTTCAACCTTTAACTCAGACACATCCAAAATGGTAATTGGGATGATATTATTAAAAATATTTTTAAACATAGTCTGGAATATGGAAACACTGAATTTATGTGAATCAAAAATATATTTAATAATGCTGTTCTTCAGTGAATAGGGAGACAGGGTTTACCTGTCTGTGAACTCTCAAGAAATCCCTTAAGAGTAGGGACAGCTCCTCTATGTGCATCTTACAGTAGATAGCAATGGAGTGATAAATTCTACACCAGGAAAAATAGTATTTCCAGAGAAGATGCTGCAAATCTCTGATATTCAATCTCAGCATTTAGAGCAAACTTCTTACTGGCTTGTTACTCCTATCATAATGTTTTTCTATTATGTCAGTCTTATTTGGATAGATTGAGATTTACTTACTGGATATTCTAATGGACACACTTGTCTGTTTCTGCTAGCTTTAATCTCCTTATAAAGATCTTCATGCCACCACAAACTTATAAAATTTCTCCTTTTACTTTTA
>NC_022031.1:28278653-28280649 GCF_000317375.1 Microtus ochrogaster
GCAGGCCAGAAGAGGGCACCAGACCCCATTACAGATGGTTGTGAGCCACTATGTGGTTGCTGGGAATTGAACTCAGGACCATGGGAAGAGAAGGCAATGCTCTTAACCTCTGAGTCATCTCTCCAGCCCCTTACTGGATATTTTTAAAGTAATTTGATGAGTGAGACATTGTCTTTCTTTCTTCATGTCTGTTATAAAAGCTTACTCTTCTATTACTCACTACACTGTTTTACCTAGAAAGGATAGCGATGAATAGACTTTTTTTATTTAAGGTTAGACATACGAAAATAATTACGTACACATATACACACATACTTACACGAAAACAATGTAATGCTATAGAGATTCAAATAAATAAAAAAATGGTGGCATAGTTTGCCTACTCACCAACTAATGAATATGTCTGTCTATGCTTTCTGCTTTTTAACTTTTTTAAATCAAACTCTTGTTGTGTGGTTCCTGTTGTCCCTGATTCCCTCTTTTCTTATATCTGAAGTCTCAACAATGCAAAATCTTCCCAGTTTTGGGACCATAACAAATCTAAGTACTAAAAATCAATACTGCATAGATGTCTGAGTGTACACTACATTCTATCTCTTCTTTGAACACATGAGATTATGATTCTATGTGGCATATGTACAACAAGAGCTGGTTTTCAAAGTGGCAGTGAAGTTTGTGAGTGTGTTTCCTTGCCCTGACAAATTTTTTTTATGATTTTCTCTGTAGTTTTAACAAATTCATAAAGTTATAATGGAATCTCATCATGTTTTTCCTTTTGTTTGTTACAAATAAAATGTTGAGTACCTCTGTGTATTTTTATCTGCCATAGAATTAATTTTATCACATTGTGAAATTCATTTCTCTAGTTTAGAGCAACTTGATTTATACTTTTTAAAAATATTTCTTCCATGGAAAATAGAAAAAGATTGTGTTCCATAGTGAAAAGATGAGTGCAAAACATCAGATGGACTCATGAGGTAAATAAAGGCAATATTAGCAAGATACTGAACACACAAATGAACTAATATCAAAATAAATGAGTTAAAATACAAGGAAATAATTTTATTTAGGATAATGGATTGCCCTTGTCCTTTTTATTTCATCATGATGCTTAACAATGTTAACTAGCTAGAGTAGTTTATTATTTGAATTGATGTGTATATTAATCTCAAGCATGAATGATTTAAATATTTTTGCTTCTTTTTAAAATCAAAACATATGACTTGCTTTTGTTTTTTTTTCTTTTTGGTTTTTGAAAACATACTTTTAATACAATTTATTTTGGTCATGGTTTCCACCCACAACTCCTCTTCCCATCCTGTCTACCAAGATCCACACCTTCTTCTTCTCTCCTTGTTATTCCATCTAAAATTGTATATCTATTTTAAAAGTTGCTTTAATATTTATTAGTAATTGGTATTTATATAATCTAAATTAAAAAAATTGCAAAGTAATTTCTTTTCTTTCTTTAAATTTAAACTGTATGTGCGTATGTGTGTGTGAGTAGCTACATATGTATAAATAGGGTCTCTATATGTAGCACAAACTGCCCTATAAATTTCTGTGTAATCCACTAGCCTCCAGCTGGAGATCCTCCAGATTCAGACTACTGAGTGCCACTACTGCAAGGAGGGTTAAGTACCTACTTTGAAAAATTGGTCACTCCAATGACTGATTCCATGCCCATGAGTATATGGGAGTCACAGATTGAATTAAGAGTTAGAATGTAGGATGAAAAGGTAAATAAGATTAAAATGTATTGCTTGCACCTCAAAATTTTCAAATAGTATCATATTGTATTGTTGATTTTGAAGACATCTATCCTCAGTTTGTTTTCTCCTGTGACTCATGTGAGTGACATTCTAGCTAAGATATCTTTGTACAATGAGAGCTAATCAAAAGTTTCTTCTATGCTTTCCACATGTTCAAGCTCCATTTATTGACAATATTATCTGTTCACAGTGCATTGCTATCTTTCAAGGAAAATATCAACCAT
>NC_022031.1:28281739-28282905 GCF_000317375.1 Microtus ochrogaster
AAGTCCTTCTGTATGTGTTGCTTTTATTGGTTAATGAATGTTGTAGCTTTGACCTACAACAGGACAAAATAGAGTAAAGCAGAGATTCCAAGCAGATAAAGGAGGAAAGAAAGCAAAGTCCAGGAGATGCCATGTAGGCACTGAAGGAGACAGAAGCCAGTGGGAACCTTGCCAGTTAACCATAAGCCTCGTGGCAAAATATAACATAATAGAAATGAGTTAATATAAGATGTAAGAGTTATCTAGAAATATGCATAAGCTATTGGCCAAACAGTGTTATAATTAATATACTTTCTGTGTAATTATTTCAGGTCTTGACGGCCAGGAACAAACAAGCTGCCTCCACCTAGAGGGAATAAACCTCTGACATGGTAAGCAAGCCTCAGTTAAATGTTTTCATATCTAAGTGTTAATGTAGCCAAATTGTTTCTTCACAGTAATAGAACACAGATTAAGATATGGAATACAATGTGTTCAAAGTAACATATATTATAACAGCCTGATTCATATTTATTACTAAATGTATTACAAATTTTATTACTAAAGCTGTATAGTACAACATAAATCAGGAATTGTGAGACCTCCAGCAGTTCTTTTATTATTCAGAATTGTTTTACCTATCCTGTTTCTGTTTGTTTGCTTATTTTTCCATATGAAGTTGAAAACTGTCCTTTCAAGGTCTGCGAAGAATTGTGTTGGAATTTTGATGGGGATTCCATTGAATCTGTTAATTGCTATTGGTAGGATGGCTATATTTACTATGTTAATCCTCCTGATCCATGAGCATAGGAGAACTTTTCATTTTCTGATATCCTCTTCATTTTTTTTTCTTCAGCCACTTGAAACTTTTATCAAAGTCTTTCATTTGCTTGGATAAAGTTACCCACAAGATATTTTGCATTATTTTAAGCTATTATGAAAGCTGGTGTTTCCCTGATATTTTGATTGAGTTAGTTTGTTGTTTGTATATAGAAGGGTTACTGGCTTTTGTGAGTTAATTCTGTATCCAGTTACGTTGCTAAAAAGAATTTATAAGCTGTGTTTGTTCCTTAGTGGATTCCTTAGAGCTTCTCATGTAGCCCTTTTGGCAGAGCTTTCTGTCCTGCCCACTCCCACTGCAGTTCAGCCCCAAAGAAAAACACAGAGGCCTACACTAATTATAGACT
>NC_022031.1:28285101-28286626 GCF_000317375.1 Microtus ochrogaster
ACTATCCTGAGTGAGGTAAGCCAGACCCAAAAAGAGGAACATGGGATGTACTCACTCATATTTGGTTTCTAGCCATAAATAAAGGACCTTGAGCCTATAATTCGTGATCCTAGAGAAGCTAAATAAGAAGGTGAACCCTAATCTCTTATTTTCTATCTTGATCATTTTTTTTTATTTAGTAGAGGCATTTTTAGTTTTCATGAGTTTGTAAGCTTTCTGTTGTTTCTATTGTTTTTCATATCCAGTTTAAAACTCATCATGGTCTGATAGAATGCAAGGAATAATTTCAGTTTTCTTATATCAGTTGAGACTTGTTTTCTATCTGAATTTATGGTCAATTTTGCAGAAAGTGCCATGAGGTACAGAGAAGAAGTTATATTCTTTTGTTCTGGGTGAAGTATTCCATAAGTGTCTGTTAGTCCCATTGGTTTATAGCGTTATTAGCTCTAGAACTTCTCTGGTTAGTTTTTGTATAAATGGCCTGTCTCTTAGGGAGAATGGGATATTGAAATCTCCCACTAACACTCTATGAGGATCAATATGTTATCTAGACTATATTAGTGTTTCTTTTTAAAATGTGGGTACAGTGTGTTTATAGAATATAGGTTATAAAATGAAATGTCATCTTAGTGGGTTTTTCTTTGATGAGTATGTGGTCTTCTTTCATGTCTTTTCTAATTATTTGTTGGTGTTCATTTTGTTTGTTTTTAGGATGACTACATCTTGCTTCTTAAGTTGATCAGAATATCCTTTTCCAATGCTTTCCTCTGAGGTGATGTCTATTCTTATATTGAGACGTGTCTCTTGAATGTGGCAGAATAATGTATTCTGTTTTTTTTTTCATTTTTTCTGTCAATCTGTGTCTTTTTACTGGAGAATTGAGACCATTGGTATTGACAGATATCAAAAACCAATGATTGTTGATTCCTATCGTTTTATTGTTGTTTGTAGTGTTAGTAGTGTATGTATTTTTGTATGTTGGTGTATGTCTGCTTCCATTCATTCTTTTGATTTTGCTGGTGTGAAATCACTTACCCCCTGTGTTTTGGGGATGTAGTAACTTCCTTATGTTGAATGCTTCCTCCTACTATCTTTTGTAGGGCTGAATATGTAGATGGACATTGCTTGTGTTTGGATTTATTATGGAATATCTTATTTTCTGCATCTAATGGTGATTGAAAGTTTTATTGTGTATAATAGTCTGAGCTTGCATCTGTGATCTCTTAGAGTTTGCGGCACAACTTTCCAGGCCCTTCTAGCTTTTAGGTTCTCCCTTGAAATGTCATGTGTAATTCAAATAGGTCTGTCTTTATATGTTACTTGGTTTTTACCCCTTGCAGCTTCTTAATATTCTTTTGGAGTTTATTGTTATTGTTGTTGTTATTCATTTAGAGTTTTGTTTATTATGTGACAAGTGGGCTTTCTTTTTTGGTGCAATACATTGTGCAATCTATACACATATTGTATCATTATAGGCATCTCCTTTAAGCTGAAAAACATCTTCTAGATTTTTTTTGAAAATATT
>NC_022031.1:28286911-28288285 GCF_000317375.1 Microtus ochrogaster
TATTATACTGGTTACCATTAAGGGATTTATTAATTTTCTCTTTAAGAACTTCTATCATCTTCATGTAGACAGTTTCAAGATTTTTTTTTCTTTACTTCCTCTATCCTAGAATGTTTTCTGTGCTGCTCAGTAGCTCTTTGCAGGGACTGGGATAATGGGTGGATTGAGGGAAGGAAAATTGGCAGAGAAGATCTTCATGATTCATTTGGGAGTGAGACAGAGAGTAAAAAGGAAGCACAGCACTTTTTTTTCTGCTAAAGAACTGAGGATGAGCGGATGGTGAAGGGTGCTGGGACCAGAGGAGAAGGAGAACTGATGGTCTTAACTCAGTGTATCCAGTACCCTGGAAGGGTTGGTCTTTGGATTACCAATGCTGCCTGCTCGAGTTGGGTGCTGAAGTAAAACAACATGATGAAATAGGGAAGTCAGGAGGGTAAAATCCAGGCTGTACACAGGAGATGGGTACTTACTGGAGGGCAAGGCTGCAGCAGGTTTTCTGTAACAGAGCTAAGGGTGAGACTGTGAGACTGAATCCAGAGGAATAGAGATGAAGATAAGCAGTCAGCCAACCTAGTTTCCTGGGAGGAGTGGGTTCTGGGTTAGCAAGGGATGCCTGCTGGATTTGGGGACTGTGATAAAGCAATGAATGAGTGATGGAAGTTAGGAGGGGAGGTCCCGTGGATCCATAGTGGATGTATGGGTGTTGTAGGGAAAGAAGGCCGAGGCAGGCATTCCTCAACTGAAGAATTAACAAGGTAAGGGTTGGTTTTACCTTGCCCCATTCTCTGATCTTTCAACATTTGCCCAGATATCTGGCTGTGGGTTTTTTACTAAAAGACCAATTAAAACTCAAGCAACAAACTACAACTCCTAATCCTGGGAACTTTTCTGACTCAATAGAAACAGTTAGGTATATATGAGAAAGCAACACTTGGAACATTAATCGTATCTCATGTTCTGGAAAGGAGGTAAGGCATGCATAATCAGAATATGGAATAAAGGCTCAGTAATACACAGTGACAACTGTTGAGTGAGTTCCCTAGATGCGAAGCATATGGAATCAGTGACTGAATCTAGAGTCCTCCTATCTCGGAAGCTAAGCAGGGTCGGGCCTGGTTAGTACTTGGATGGGAGACCGCCTGGGAGTACCGGGTGCTGTAGACAACTCTTTATTTTTTTGCATATAGGAGGATTCTTGATTTTTTTTGAGCTAATATTGTTCCTGAAGAAAGCAATTTTCAAATGGAAACAGAAGAAGATGGAAAACTAAGAATGGTAGCATGTGTTCATGTGCCTGCAATCCCAGGGGCTAAAGAAGGCATGAGTTTCTCAGTTCAAGTCCAGCCTGAGAAAGAAAACATCACAAAGAATAAA
>NC_022031.1:28288813-28316668 GCF_000317375.1 Microtus ochrogaster
AATGGTAGTCTTACAAAAAGAAATCTACAGAGTCAATGCAATTCCCATCAAAATTTAAATGCAATTTTTCAGAAACCTCCAAAGAACAATATTCAGTTTTATAGGGAAAAACCCAAGAGAGCTAAAAAACAATATGTATAATAAAGGAACTTCGGAGGTATCATTATTCCTTATTTCAAACTTGACTGTAGAGCTTTATCAATAAAAACAGATTGGTATTTGCATAAAATCACACATATATTAATGGAATAGAATCCAAGACCCTGACAGGCCTTTGATCCACTTGGATTTGAGTTTTGTACATGGCAATAGATACATAATTTTAGGTTTTTCATCAAAAACCAGGTGTGCATAGCTTTGTGGGTTAATATTATTGCATGAAGGTTCTATGATGGTAACTGATCTTTCCCTGTAATCAGATTAGTGACTCCCAAAATTGCCATCATAGCCAAGCATTATACTGAGATCTGGGAGTACAGTCAAATTAATGGAGGACGGATTTTATGAGCAAAGTGGTGGTGAAGGGTCAAGATTATGACAGTGAAAACCCACAGCTAATCGAACCCAAGCTTGTGGGAACTCACAAACCCTAGACTAAATGCTAGGGAGTCTCCATGTGGCTGAATTAGGCCCTTTGCATATGAGTGACAGCTGTGTGGCTTGGTCTATTTGTGGGTCTCCTGGCTGAGCGACCAGGAATTATTCCTTGTGCATTAGTTGGCTTTTTGGAGCCAATTCCATATGGTGGGGTGTCTTGCTGAGCCCTGATGCAAGGGTGAGGGGCTTGGTCCTGCTTCAACTTGATGTGTCAGGCTTTGTTGACTCCCCATGAGAGGGCTCACCCTTTCTGAAGAGTATATGGGGCTGGCTTGGGAGCAAGGTAGGAGCGGAGTGGGAGGAGAGGAGAGAAAGAGAATTTTTGTTGGTATGTAAAATGAATATAAAACTTAAAATTAAAAAGTTATAATGTAGTGAAATTACATGTGCATATGTATGCATGTATGTATATGTATATGTATATGTATATGTATATGTATATGTATATGTATATGTATATGTATATGTATATGTATATGTATATGTATATATACACAAAAGCACTTAGAGCCCAAACTGAGAGCACCCTTCCATGATATATTTTAATGAAGATGTTAAAAATACAAAGACAAGAAATAATAATAATAATATGTGTAAGGGGAAAACACCAATTCACCTACAATGGTACAGAGAAAAATATCTATTGTCAGTAACCCTAAAATCATAAAAGCATGGAAAAAGTTTACTTCAAGTCCTGAAAGTAAGTACCAATTAGCATCACTAAGTCCAGCAAAGCTATCTTCATCATATTATTATTATGTTAATTAATTAAAATATAATTATAGCCAAACAGTGGTGGCACATGCCTTTAATCTCGGATCTCGGGAGGCAGAGGCTGGTGAATCTCTGTGAGTTCGAGATCAGCCTGGTGGACAAGAGCTAGTTTCAGGACAGGCTAAAGCTACAGAGAAACCCTGTCTCAAAACAACAACTACAACAAGAATGTATATATAATTATATCATTTCCCACTAATGTACTCCCTCAAACCTCTCCCATACCTATACCACTCCCATTCAAATACATAGCTTCTTATTATTTTTTTTTGGTCTTTTTTGTTATTTTGTCTTTTTTTTTTTCTGAAGATGAGGACTGAACCCAAGCACTCTACCACTGAGCTAAATCCCCAACCCTATAGCCTCTTATTTTTAATTATTACTGTTACCTATATTTTATGTAAGCCAATAAATATATAAATGTAACAATGGAGTCTGTTTAGTATCCCTTTTATATTTTTTAATTGCCTGCTGATCCAGGCATAGATCCTAGCTAACTCTCCCAAAACCATGTCTGCCTGAATACTGCTACCATGCTTCCCATTATGACTATAATGACTAAACTTCTGAACTGTAGGCTAGCCCCAATTAAATGTTTTTCTTTACTGGAAAAAAAATAACTTATATTAAAAAGAAACTTTCTCCAATATTTGAGTAGAGATACTCCCATGAGAGAGTAAATTTCTGCTATTCATACAATTCCTATCAAAAGTTTCTAAAAATGTTAAAAGTTTCTGAACTTTTATAAAAATAGAGAATTTTCAAAGGCTGCAGGCATAAGTAAACAACTATAAAATATTTTCCACATGTTAACAATGGTTATTTGCTTTATTAACTGTATTTATCATGTTAAATAGATTTTTATTAAAATAAAATATTATTTCTAATCTGCACAGTAATTTTCTGCATTTGTGTCACATAATATGACATTTTAATACAAGTATGTAATGAAAAATGACTGCTTCATGGTGTTTGGCTTGTCACTTCAGACACATATCTTTCATTGGTGTTGATAATATTCAAAGTTCTGACAACATAACTTATGAAACATTCACCTATCAGCTTTCAATTATAGTTATCACATGGTAATGTCAAATATTAAAAAAATTCAGTTACCTCTCTCTATCTATTAACTATTTTCCTTCTTTCTCTTACTACCTACCATAGTTTCAAGTTCTGGTAACTATTATTCTGGTTTTTTGCTTCATTGAGCAATATATGTTCACCTTCCATATATTTTATTGAAAATAAGGAGCATCTCTGTGATTTTTGAGGCCAGACTGATCTATAGAGTGAGTTCCAGGATAGCCAGAGCTGTTAAACAGAGAAAGCCTATGCCAAAACAACAAAAATATTGGTAATATTTTATACAAGTTATATTAAAAATAATCAATCATCTTTCAATCTTTCATTCTAAAAGAGATTAAAGATTTCTCTTGGAACAAATAAGAATAAAATACATTAGATATATCCCCTGTGTTGCAACTAGAGGGTTATTGTTTCTCCATATCATTTATTTTATTGAGATTATATGTTGTTGCAATGTTTATATATAATGTTAATTGAGGTAGAAAAATCCATTTTATATGTGGGGGCAGCATTTTATGAGCTGAATCCTGAACTGAATGAGTTGAATATTGGCATAGAAGTATTAAAATTCATTGCTCTCTACTCTTAA
Organism: Microtus ochrogaster; assembly: GCF_000317375.1. Classification (NCBI taxonomy): domain Eukaryota; kingdom Metazoa; phylum Chordata; class Mammalia; order Rodentia; family Cricetidae; genus Microtus; species Microtus ochrogaster. Next base: position 28,291,863 of record NC_022031.1, read on the forward strand.
GGAAGTATGTGACATAACTAAGTGCTTAAAACATCCTTCTGCCTTGACTTCTCTACAGTGAAGGACTATACACTGAAATTGTGAACCAAATAAACTCTTCTTAAAAATAATACAATGCACTAGAGGAAGAGGTTAGTAGTTTCTAAGTTACCATCTGGACAGCTCTGTTCTGTTGGCTTTTGCCCCAGTGGGCACATCCTGTCCCCTGCTCCCACCTACTGCACCCCACAGTGACCAGGCAGCAGCATCCTTCCTACCCATCCCTACCATCCACAGCTGCACAGCAGTTACCTGAGCCACAGACCCCACTTGTAACCATTGGAGGAAGATATGGTAAACGGCAGTATAAGAATAAATTCAACAACATAAAGAACAATATGTCAGCAAACTAGAGTTTCTACAATTAAACTCTAAGACCTAAACATCCCAATGCAGATGAAGCAGAAGAAAATGATCTTAAAAATAACTTTATGGCAACTATAAAGGCCCTTAAAGAGGAAATGAATAATTCCTTTAAAGAAATGAAGAAAAGACAAAAAGAAAATTTAAGGAAATCAATAAATCCTTTTTTTAAAAGCCAAGGAAACCAAGAAACAAATGAAGTAAACAGTTCAAGACTTGAAAATTGAAATAGAGACAATAAGAAAAACACAAACTGAGGGAATTCTGGAAATGGAAAATCTGGGAAAACAATCAACAAGTACAAATACAACATAATGCTAAGATAAAGGAGGCAGAGACAGAGAGCCACCTGCCATGTAGCTGCCAAGTCAGACATGCTGAATCTCTCCTGGTACGCCACAGTCACATGGTGATACACAGATTAATAGAAATGGGTTAATCAAGATATGAGAGTTAGCCAATAAGAGGCTAGAGCTAATGGGCCAGGCAGTATTTAAATGAATACAGTTTCTGTAAAATTATTTCGGGGTTAAGCTAGCCAGGCTGCGGCCAACACAGACTTACCTCTAACTCATTGACATCTTCCTGTATCGCCTTAGTGCTGATATTAAAAGTATGTGGCATGATGCTTGGCTTGAAAACTGCTTTGAAAAGCAAATATATCTCGAGATAGGAACTATAAGTTATCCATTTCCTAAGTTCTGAATACAGAAAGTTTAAGAATTTCATTTCTATTAAATTTTGTTAGGCAAGAAACTAGAGGCTAGGATTATTGGGGAATATAAACATAATACCAGGAGGTTAAAGGATGGTTCACACTGCTGTTAAAAAGATAAAATTACTATATTTGTAGTCAAATTACAGATTTGGCCTTAGTTGCACAAACCAATGTAATATTATTCTTAATACATAACTAAACACTTTAAAACATGATGAAAAATTCAATAGAAGTTTTGCAGAAATACAAATTAAAACTATTTTGAGATTTCATTGTATACTTCTTTGTAGCTAAAAGAGGACAAATATTGTCACAGATGTGGTAAAACGGAATACTTATTCATTGTTGGTGGTAGTGTAAACTGTTGAAAGTGCTATTGAAATTAATGTGGTTGTTTCTCAAAAGACTAAAAATAGATCTATCACGTGATCCAGTAATAATACTCTAGGGCATTGTAGTAATTTAAATGTAATTGGCCCCCCATAAGCTTATAGAGAGTGGTACTATTACGTGTTCTGACTTTGTTGGAGTAGATATGGTCTGTTTGAAGGAAGTATGTCACTTTGAAGGTGGTCTTTGAGGTCTTCTATGCTCAGTACAATCTCAGTTCACTTTCTGTTTCCTATGAATCATGATGTAGAACTCTCAGCTCCTTCGCTAGCACCATGTCTCCCTACATGCCACCATGTCCCAATAATGAACTAAACCTCTGAAAATGTGAGCCAGCCCAATTAAATGATTCCCTTTATAAGAGTTGTCATGGTAATAGTGTCCCTGTACAGCAATAGAAAGCCTAACTAAGACAGACATATATTCAATAAACTCTATATTCTGTCCTAGATACCTGCTCGTCCATGTTTAGTTTTGTTCCCTTTGAAACATTTAGAAAATTAAAAAAGTCTAGAGGGCCATCAACTGATGAATGGAGACTGAATATGTGGCATATTTAAACATTGAAATATTATTCAGCCTTTGAGGAAAACCAAATTATGGAATTTCCCAGTAAACAGATGGAATTGGAAAAAATCATTTTTAGATAACCAAGACTAAAGGTGTTCTCTCATTTGTAGATGACAGCTCTCAATCTTCAGCTATATGTGTTATATTTGAAATACCATTAGAGGGTCAGAAAGCTAGTTAAGTAACCAAGTGGGGAGAAGTTCAATGGCAAGGAAAAAGAATTTAGTTGTATAGTAGCAGGAATTTTTGGACTGCTAGCCTACAAATCATAACAGAGACACAATAATTATGAAAGCTCAGCCTTGGCTTAGGCTTCTTTCTATCTAGATCTTCTAAGTTAAATTAACCTGTTTCTGTTAATATTTGTTTTCATGTGGGTCATGGCTTTTACCTCTCTATAGGTTTTGCTTTTTCTGCATCTGTCTGGTGACTCAACATTTCTTCTTTTCTAGATTTCTCTGTCCTCCAAAGGCCCACCCAACTTCTGTCTGTCTTAACTATTGTTCATTTAGCTCTTTATTTAAGTAATCATAGGAACACATATGATTATAGGAACTTCTCAAAGTGTAGAAGAATATTCTGTAACATTTTCTTTTTGTCTAAATAAAAAGGAAAAGTTTTAATTCCAGCAAGCTATAAACAATAAAAATAGTTATAGGTAAAAATTACACTTAAAATGCCCAGTCAATTTTTTTTTTCAAAGATAGGGTTTCTCTGTACCTTTGGAGCATATCTTGGAACTAGTTCCTATAGACCAGGCTGGCCCCAAACTCAAAGAGATCTACCTGCCTCTACTTCCCTAGTACTGGAATTAAAAGTGTACACCATTGATGCCTGGCTATCTAATCAATTTTTGTTTGTCAAATTAAGAGAAAATATTTCATTATCTGTTCTCTCTTGATTTGTCCAATTTTTTGTACCTTGTTTACTTTCTATCATAACTTGTATTGGGAACCAAAAAGTATGATTTTTTAGACCTTAAAACATTTTATTATATAAATAATTTAAGCTTTTATGTGTTTTAACCTCTTACATTCTACACATCTTTGGCTAGTTTCTTTTCTGATTGTGGTAACTAGGAAAAGTGTAATTATAACTATCTATTCTTCACCTCCATCAGAGATAGATAAGAATGAAATTTTACTTAAGTAAAGAGATAGTAAAATTAATTTTCAAATCTAAAGAAATGACTGATATACCTGGCTGTCTGGACAGTCATACAAGTTTCTACTGCAATGATGGTGCATCTGTCTTCAACCCACAGTCCTAGAATATCTGACAGACTTTTGTGAAACAGGACTTTTGAAGAACTGTCCTATATTGGTTTGGCAAAATTTGGCAGCTGCCCTTTGCATTCTGTTTGTTCAATTTGGGTAATATACTATCATCAATTGATGCAAAGGCTAGTTACATTTATGGCTTGACTTTCAATAAATGAAAACAAACTTCATATATTCTTTGACGCTGCCAGGAGCAGACATGCCTTGCTGTCATGAAATCCTAATGTTATTAAAACATTTTAAATGTCATTTTCTGTATATCTTTGAAGTGCTTGAAGATCATCTATCTGTTTAAAATATATCTGTGTTTGAATGTAAAAGCATACCTAAAATGACTACAAGTTTGATAATAATAAATGACTAAAGTTTATTTCTTAATATCCTAAATAGCTTTGAAGGACTATAATTTGACATTACATTTTAAAATAAGATACATAGGTGTGATACCTTAAATAAGAATAGAAACATATACAGAACAACACAATAACTAAAATTTGTATCAATATAAAAAAAACTAATGCCAATGACAATATTTGAGACTTGTGGTTCTTTAAAAGTAGACTCAGCAATTCATCCATTATCCCATCATTTCTATAATATATCACACTTTTCCCTTTCAGAAAGAGGGCCTTTAATCTAATGTCCTTCAGTGTTTTCTCTGACCATGACCAGTAACAATTTGTAACCAATACCATCTAAACAATGACAAATACCCACTTAATGAGCAGAAATCACCTATTCAACCTCTTGAAAATGTGGAAATTGTGTTCTCTAGACAGTTTCTTCTTATATAGAGGTGATAGCATCTTTAGGGGACCCTGAGAAAATTGGGATATTGGTCATGTGTGGAAAAGTTAGCTGTATTCATGTTTTGTGTAGTCTCTGTGTGATGGGAAAGTGTAGGGCTTATCTAAAGCCCTAGGTGAAATAGTCTGTGAGGCTCAACTGTCTCAACTAATCGCTTTGAAGTTGTCCTGGATGCAGAATCTTGAAGAAACTAAAACAGAAGCATTCTTACCAGCTGCATTCCCTGGGTAGCTTGTCTTCATTGATGTCTTGTTGTAGGAGGGTGCTTGTTTGTTTCCCAGATGCCCAGACTCCTGAAATAATCACACAGAAACTATAGTAATTAAATCACTGCTTGGCTGATTAGCTCTAAATTCTTATTGGCTAGCTTCTACATCTTAATTTAACCCATTTCTATTATTTTATATTTTACCATGAGGCTCATGACCTACCAGCAAGGTTCTGGCGGCAGCTCCATGGCTTCTCCTTGACTCTGCCTCCTTTCTTCCAGCATTCAGTTTAGTTTTTCCCACCTAGCTCTAATCTCCCCTATCACATGCCTAAGATAGTTTTTTTATTAACCAATGATATTCACATCATACAGAGGAGAATCCCACATCACCTCCCCTTTTTTTGAAAACACATAATGTTTTAAATATGAGTATGGAATGTAAATGTACCCAAGACAGCTAAAGATAATTCTTTTCTTTTATCTTTGAAGGTAAAAAGCATCTGTCAACTTTATATATCTGTTTGGACTTTACAGCCAAACTGTAATATAAATCTCTATTCATGTCATATGAAAAAATGGCATGTAATAATAAGTCATGAGGACTCTGAAACCAACATGGACTCCATGCCAAATAACTCATTATTTCAAAACTTTGCAGCTTTGATCCCTTCTGCATTCAGCTTTGTCTCTCCTCCTCCTTTATTCTCACACTCTTCTTCATTCCCTTCTTCCTCCTTTTGTTCTTCTTCCTTCATCTATGTTCATTTTTTTTCTTTCTTTTCCTCATTCAATTTCACCATTTTCTTCTTCCTCTTCTCCTTATTGTCTTTTCTTCCTCCTCCTTCATTTTTTATTCTTCCTTTTTCTTTATAATATTCCAACTACAACTTCTCCTCTCTCCCCTCCTCTCAGCCCCCAAACCCACCTCTAATCTCTCCTAGATTACCTACTTCTCCATTTCCCTTCAGAAATAGAAGCCTTCCATTGATTTCAAGTGAATATCGGATTAACAAGCTACAATAAGTCTAAGCAAAAAATACTCATACTAAGGCTGACAGAGGCAACAGAGTAAAAGGAAAGGGTTCCCAGGAGCAGACAAAAGAATCAGGGACATACCCACTTCCATTTTTAGGAGACAGCAAGAATATGAAGCTAAAAAAACCACAGTATTATGCAGAGGGCCAAGTATAGATCCATGCAAGCTCAGTGATTGCTGTTTCTGTCTCTATGAGCCTCTATGAGCCCTGCTTGGTTGATTTTGTGAATCAGAAACTCCTGGTTTCCTTGAGTTTTCTGTGTCCTACAGTTCTCCCTCCACTCTCTTGTGGAGGTCTTCAAGCTGCTTATAATGTAAGTTTATAGGTGTCTGTATCTACTCACACCAGCTGTTGTAGGCAGCCTCTGAGATGACGATTGTACTAGGGTCCAATCTATGAGAACAATAGAATATCGTTGGGCATCATTACATTGACTTTTTTTCTGTCAATTATGTTTGGTTCTACCCTAGGTCTCTAAGCCATCCAGTTGCCAGATCCTTGCCATCCAGATGGTATAGGGCATGGGATTCCTCTCCTGCCTTAGTCCTTAAGTTAGACAAATAATTGGTTGGTCACTCTCACAAGTTCTAAGCTATCACTGACATGGTGCTTTTCATTCTTCTTATTCTTAATTTCTACCCCTCCTCCTCTTTCCCCCTTCTTCTCAACCCTAAAGCAAGTAATGAGCATAGGACTCCTTTGTCAATGCTAGGCCAGTATTATTTCTTGAAGCAACATCCTCATCATTTTTAATTCTGAGGCAAGGTCCCCATCAGCATCCACTGTTCCCCTCAACTGTGCTCTTCCTGTCTCAGTCTCAGGTTGAGGTTACAAATGCATACCACCATGGCCAACCTGAGAACTTCTTTTCAAATGGGTGCAATCTTAAAGTAATTGTAATAATATTATATGAATAGTTCTTCCTAACTTATTCATGCCATTTACATGCAAGTACCTGATCTCTTTTTAGTTATTGCATTGATTAACTTAGGAATTTTTAAAATCATACGTCTGTGAAACTGTAAAGTAACATTTCACCTCTCTCGTTGGTTTCATGAGGAAACTGAGACTGAGGAAAAAGGTCACATTGCTTGATTTAGAATTCCCTATCATGATCTATCATTTACCACACTCTAACTGCTATCTCCTCTATTCAAAATGGCTATTCCTCACACTATACTTTGAGTGTTTCAGCATGTCACTCTTCTTGGTTCTTGTTACCAATGTGATAAAGCTTTAAAATGTTTTAAAGTTATTTTATTTTTCTCAACTAAAAGCAAATTCTTCCTGACAGTAAAATAACTAAAGAATTAATATCTGGTTTCAAAAATAAAGAACGCCTCTTCCCCTGTAGGTGTACTTAAACACCACTGGTCATCAGTTTAAATCTTTGGTTCCCAAGATTCAGAGTTCAAATAGTTTGTGATTAGTCCAAACAAACATGAAAATTTTCCATGAAAATAATGTGCTAGTTATAATCAGCCATAACATGAAGCTGTGGTCCCAGTATTTAGGCCATTTTTCTAGACCTTTGAGATAACTCTTTGTGATATCATATCAGTAACTGACAGGAGCTATGGAATGCAAGGGAATATCAAGACTTTAGTTTGACTCTGCTTCTACATCTTAAAAGATATCATTGCAAATGGATCACATAGGCCAAACATACAAGCCTTTTGAGATAGTTCTTGAACTATATATATATAAAAAAATCTGTTACATTTGCTGATGTCATCAATATACGCTTTAATAAGTTAGGGAAGGAAAATGAGGTAAAATGATTTGCTTTTATCAATTGTTTATCAGAAAGCCTCTGTATATTGGTTTGGTGGGTGCTTGACAGTTTAGTCAAGTGAATTGTTCTTTTTTGTGACAGCTTCCAGCTTTAATATTTCTGAACCACTAAAGTGTTATGTAGTAGGACTTTGATCATTTACATAAGAATGAACCAACTTTTTAAAGTACTAGCTAGGTTTGTGTCAATTTGACACAGTTACTATTAGTGAGGAAGCAACAACCATTGAGAAAATCCTCCATAAGATCAGTCTGTAGGCAAGTTTGTAGAACAGTTTCTTACTTGGGGATTGCTGTAGGAAAGTTCAGTTCATTATTGGTGGAGCCATCCCACTGGTGGCCTGGCTTCTATAACAAAGCAGGCCGAGCAGGTCATGGGGAGGAAATCATCAGGCAGTCCTCCTCCATGGTGTCTGCATCAGCTCCCTCCTCCGTGGTGCTACTCTGCTTGAGTTCCTGTTCTGACTCCCTTTGATGATGAACTGTGGTGTGAAAGACTAAGCCAAACAAACTTTTCTTCCCCAAGTTGTTTTTGGTCATAGTGTTTTATCCAAGCAGTGGTAGCCCAAAGACAAATCCTCCTAAGACAAACTTTGTCCTACCCTATAGAACTAGTCTTTTGAAAATTTTGATCACATGTTGTGACACAGCTCACAGGTATTCTGTGTTCAAGTATCTCAGTTGTAATGTTGTAATGCTCTTCTTTAGCTATGGGGTATTTCTTTCAGTTCAGTGAACATTATCTTAATTTCTTGATTAGTTTCCATGATATGATAATCAGGCCCAATCAATTTAAGTGCAGTAGAGTTCATCTTGGTCCATAGTCTATGATATTAGGATAAGTATAGGGTCAAAATTTTGAGAAAACAGACTATAACTGCTAGTGATTAGCAAACTTTCTCCATATTCAGTCAAGGATCTTGGTCCATGGAATAGTGACACTCAGTGGACAAACTTTCCAGCCTCAGGTAATGCAATTGGTAAAATTCAGAAGTAACAGATGCAAACCGTAATCTAGATAACTCCTCATAGGTGTGTCCAGACCTACCTCCTGGTCTATTCTAGACTATGTCACGTTGATATCTAATGCTAATTATCATAAACACTTATCAATAAAATAGTATTTTACCTTTCTCTGTTTCTTTCCATATCACTAGAACCTACTTCTATCCACAAACCCACCAAACACGATGTCTTCAATTAGATAACTCTACCGAATGACATGAATATGAATGTTTTGCTCCTGGCTAGGAGTGTAATAGGAAGAGTCATTATTTTTTGTTTGTTTTCCTGACTCTGTGTTAAACTCTGAAAAAAAAAACTAACTTGGGGAGGACAGGATTTATTTGTCTTATACATCCGTATCACAGCCTATAATTCAGATATATCAGGTCAAAAACTCAAGCATGAACTTGAAAGCTTGAACTGAAACAGAAACCACAGAGGCGCAGTGCTTCCTGCACGTTACTGTGGGTTGATCAGATTACATTTTTATAAAACTTAGGGACACCCACCCAGGGATGCCACTGCCCACAGTATGATGGGTTCTTTCCCATCAATTTTTAATCAATACAATGACCCACAGACTTGCCTACAGCCCAGTCTCATGGAAGCACGTCTTCAATTTATGTACCCTTTCCCCAGATATCTCTGGCTTGTATCATGTTGATAAAAAATTAATCAGCACAAATAATGCAAAAATTTATAAAAGTAAATGGCTACGAATAGGGGAGGGGCAGGGATACGGGAGGGGAGATCAAGAAAAACAAATTAACACAACTCTATATGTTAATTTTAAAATGAAAAAATAAAAATATGCTACATGGTATTGACATAAAGTGATCATTTTGCAGATAGCAAGAATTGTGGAAAATATATTTATACTAACGCTATGTTTTATTCTTATGAATAAAATGTTGCTGACTATCTCCTTGAAAATTTACTGAGTTATACTCGCTGTAATCCTTCATAAGAGTTAGAGGATACAAATATGCCTACAGAAAGTATGAAAGTAATGCTAGAAGTCAAAGCTTACACAAAGGCAGTATATGTGTATGTATGTAATTTATATTTAAACCTTTCACCTCTGCGCCTCCTTTCTATTTTTAAATACCTTTATATTCCTATGAAACTGGAAAAGAGGCTAATCTCACACATTTGCAGCTTATTAAAATTATGGAAGAGTTGATGGCAAAAGCAATAGCTTCCATTAAAGGAAAATGAATGATAATGAAACACATTGATTGGAATGTGTTCAGTTTGTGTGAAGTTAAAGGGCGGCTCAACGTAAAGCAACAGATGATAGAAAATTATGAAGAGGAACACTAGGGATAGATGGGTCCAAACTGGGCAGGGGTTAGTGACTTGGAGTTGAGACCATTCAAAGCATTGTATACATGAAGTTACAATAAGAAAACTTTATTTTGTACATTAATTTAATGGTGGACAAAGTGAAAGAGTTAAACAAAAGGAATCTTATACAAAAGGGCAGCTGTTGTCTATTCAAAACCAAAGCTTGCTTACAGAAAAAAATTCTCTCTTACAGTCAGGTTAAAAACATGCAGCAGGAAAACCATAGGAAATGCATTCCTTCTCATGTTATTTAATCTTTAGAGAGTTAAACTTGAAATAATTAAAGAAAATAGCACGGTTTCAAATATGAAGTTGCCAAAAAAAGTGTAATAATAAAAAAATCTACTTTAATTAGATGCCATTCAGGAAAGGCAGACATGTAAACTTCTTAAAGTTTTATTGACAGATGAATTATAGGTGTGGATTTTTAATAGGATTTCCAAAAATCCATTGACTGTTAAAGTCATCTTTTAGTTCTTTGGGGAATTTTGAGGATGAAAAAAATACGCCAGTTACAGTATTTTTGTGATAAGAGTAATAGTTTTAGAGAAGAACAGACAAGTAACCTTGCCAGCCTCTCTCACTGGTGAACTATATGTAAACTTCTGAACCTTAAGACTTTTTTTAATTTATATGAGAAAAATACATATCCCCCCACAGAAATATTTTAAGAATTAAAATGAAAAATCCACATGACATTAATGTCACAATGAATAGTAACTATTATTATCATTATGTTATCAATGTTTTAAAACATTGGTAGGATGTAGTCAGTACAAAATCATCTTTATGTTCAACTATCATCTACAGTCAATTTTTCATGTTGATCGAGATAATGTGGCATATATTTCATTTTAACAGTGACTGTCTTTACATTTAGAAAACCATCCCAGTCAGGTAACTATTGATGTTATAAAACACCATCACCCAAATTAAATTTTGGAGAAAGATTATATTTCAGTTTATAGTGCTACCCCACTGTTCATCACTCAGGGAAATCATATTAGGGATTCAACAAGAGTAGGAACCTGGAAGTGAGACCTTATACAGAGTCTACGGAGGAGTGATGCTTAGTGGTTTGGTCCTTATGGCCTTCTCAGTCTTCTTTATTCACAACTCACAATAGGCTGGGTCCTAAGACATCAATCACTAATAATAAAAAGGACCTTACCGTATAGGCTCATCTTATGTTAGCATTTTCCCCATGATGGCCCCCTTTTCAGATAACGCTAGCTTTGTGTCAAGTTAAAAGAACAACACAAAACAATATCATAATATCAACAATATTAACAACAGAAAACAAAACCGGAAAAGACAAAAACTATGTATAAACATGTTTTTAACAAGATTCATAATATACACAATGTTTCAGAAATCTTATGGTTATAAATTCCATTGTTCTTAAGTTATAAAAACCTGATTCTAAAATTATTGTGCATCAGCTTGAATGAACATCAACTAATACTGCTTTATACGTCCAGAGTTTTATCTGTAAGATTGATGAAAGAATGTTCCATATCTTCAAGGGGTATAATGTTTTGACAGTCTGTCCCTGTTTCTCATTACTCTCTTAGCAGTGATACATAAACTAGCTTTGTCTAAATTACAGAAATAATTGTCTTAGAAAGGCATTACCACTGTTAAAATTATAGAGGTGTTAAAGAAAGAATTCTTTTCTGAGTATGGCATAGAGTATTTTTTTGCTGTTGTTGTTATGCACCTATGTGTAGAAACATCCTCAGGACAATGTCTACTTACTAAGAAACAATGGGGAAGACATATACAACACAACTTTTAATGAAAAGCTACTTGGAGACTCCTCTTTCAGAATTTTCATAAAATATGGGTCCTTATATTTAAAGCTAATCATCATTATTCTTTCCTTTAACTTGTAGCTATAAGCCATCAGAACTGATCACAAGAGTTCAACAATGTTAGCCATCTTTCTCTTCAATCTCCTCAAGGTCCCCATTATTACTGCTTTTTTTGTGTCTCTTTATAGCCACAAGGACTCTTTCTCTGGCACAGAAGGCAATTGCCTCATCTCTCACCAGCTTGCATCCTTCATCCAGGCAAGGGCTATCCTCACAAAGTGACTCTTTCTGATTGAACAATCCCCTCCTGTCCCATGACTTCTAAACAAGGGTGCTTCAGCAGTTCATTAGTTCAATAGTTCAAAAAGAAGAAAACTTGTCTGACTTATGCTATACTGCATATCTAGCAGAAAGCAGAGTTCTTAGAAAGAATTTGCTATACAATTTTGAGTATAAAATGAACAAATACAAATAGAGCTCATTTAAAATTGAGAATTTTATATAAACTGAATCATTTATTCATTCATAAAATGTTTCTAGCAGATATTTTTCTCCATTACAGTTTGAAAAATTATATTGACATCAACATTACAGATTATGAAACTGTCTCATAAGCAGTGTCTTTAAGGAAAAAGAAGGGAATTGGGAATAAGTAGCTCACAAAGAGCTACGAGAAGACCTGTCAACTATTTTGAAAATTATGTTACTCTAGAGGTTAATGGTTTTATTTGACAGTGGTGCTTTGCCTTACTTTGTTGGATACACGATTTTCTTTGCATTTTATAGTTGACAACTTCAAGGACAAATACTGAACCCTGTGGGGGAAAGAGAAAAAAAAATAAAAAGAAAGCTAACAGATTGCCAAATAGACTGAAAAACAATTTAGCACTCAGCAAGAAAAGAAGTGAGAACTCAAGTTGAAGCATCCCATATAGACAATGTCACTACACTTCCAGACGCAAGAAGAAAAGCGTGCCTACCCGTCTCCAGATAGGGAAGCCAGGTGAAGAGAATCACTTTCCTTGAAGCACAGCCAAACAGTTGACATAAAATTTGATTTCCAAGTTTCAAATTATCAAGAGGAAATAGTATTTCAGAGTAATATAGAAATAATTTTGTTCAATATTTTCCTATAAAATTCATTTGATTAATGAATTTGGAGAGCCTTTGGCTAATCCAGTATTCAAGCTCTATCAGTTTCATTATCCTGTGCTGTTATTCAAAAGAAACTTGACACCTAGATACATGTAGGGAAACATGAATATATGTATGCATGTATGCACACACACGCACTTCCACAGTTCATTTAAGGGTCATAAATCAGAGTGGGTACATTATCAGTGTGTTTTATATTTATCTTAAACACGTGCTTCTGTTCACATCCCTAACTATCTCTCACTACTCAAAAAACATCTAATTCTAAAGTTCTCCTAAGTATTTTTACTGAAAATGGCAATCTAACTTTTTGAAGACTTATACCGGTTCTCAAATCTTCTAACAAGTTTCCAATGTTGATTTAAATTTCCCAAGTAGAAAGTAAAATAAGGACTTGACCCCATTATCACCACTGCACCATTAAACTGTTAATTTAAAGGGCCGTTCCTCAAATTACACAATAGGTTTTGCAAAGGTGAACTCCGATGGTGTATGAGATCACTGGAGGCAAGTATTTGATAAACATGACATCACACAAGCAGCTCTATTCTTCCAGTCCTGGCCATGAAAGTAGTGTTTTCTTTATTACTGACTACCATGATAAACCCTAAAGTCCTTAAAGTGGTAGGTTCACTTAATTATGAACAGTGGCAAAATAGCCTTTCTTGTTAAAAGTTAATTTTTTCCCATATACGTTCCGCAGTGATCAACAGTGTATTAACCCATTCACCTGTGGGGTGAACCATTTCTTTGCAGTATGATGCTATAATCTTAGTAATACTTGAGTGACCAACAAACATATCATTTGGTAAAGCTAGTTTTTCCATGTCTTCAATTTTTAAAATTTTTTATTTAATTTTGAGAATTTCATACATTTACAAAATGAAATGTGAGCATATGTAACCTCATTTCCCCCCACGACTTTTCCTAGCAGCTTTTACAACATTCCGTGCCTCTAATGATTCAGTAAGCCACTAAATTCAGTCAGTTTTGACCATTTATGCACGGGTATGCTGCTATCCAAATGATTATTGAAACCCTACCAATGGTCAGTTACTGAAAACAGAAAGATGCACATGCTTTTAATAGCAAAACTTGAGAGGAAGAGGCAGGTAGATCTCAGTGTGTTCAAGGCTAGCCTTGTCTACAAAGAGAGTTCCAGGACATCTAAGGGTACATAGAGAAATTCTGTCTCAACAACAAAAAAAGAAAGAAAGAAAGAAAGAAAGAAAGAAAGAAAGAAAGAAAGAAAGAAAGAAAGAAAGGAAGGAAGAAAAAAAGGAAGGAAGAATGAAAAAAAAGAAAAAGAAATCGGAAGGATTCTCCCCTTCCCAGTATTTCCAGTAACTAACAAGTACCAGTAGCTACACCTGAAGGTCTTCTATGTCATCTCTTCCATAATGTTCGCTGGCTTACTCTTAGGTACTTACTTCATAGGTACTATGAAAATAATCATAGAAGCTACGTATTTATAACCATAATAAGCATGTCATATCCAGACAATAGCACTTTAAAGCACTCTTTCACATTGCCTGATTCTCCTTTCCTTTGTATGTCCTTTTTGCAACGTTTCCTTAGAGTTGGTGCATGGGATTTGATTGGTTGAGCTGCCCTGTATAGAGCTGAACACTCATTCTCTTATTCTCAGCATTTATATCCCTCAGTCATTTTTCTAATACTATAATAAAATACCTGAAGCAGTTGAAATATATGAGATCACTTTACTGACGTCAATTTTCAGATATTTCAGTTCCCAGTGAAAAGTATATGATAGGGTACTGTGCCCACATCAGGATCAAGGAAGCCAACAACATGTGGAAGATAGTAGCATCCTGCAACTTCTTGAAGAGGGCTATCCTAATAACACCAGGATTTCCCACAAGGACCTACTTAGAAAACTCCACATTCCACTGGAAACTACTCTAACACACGAACTTTTGGAGATATATTAACCTAAACTAAATCTCCGTGTCACCCTCAAAGCTGCCATTGCTCTGAAACAAATGCACTAGTAAAAGTAATTCACAAACTATATAATTAGCCAGACTGTCAATATGCAAATAGATAAAATTATGAGATACATGCATACATGTACAGATATTATTCTATGAAGAAGCTTACTACTTACAAAATATCATAAATTATGTTAAGCAAAGCAATACAGTCTCTAAAGACAAATATCATATGTTATATATGTGGAACCCCAGGGAGTGAAAACATGAAAATAAAAAAACCTCATTAGGGAAAACCAAGGTGTCCAGAAAAGAGGAGAGGGTAGGTAAAAGTTAATATAAAAGTGCCAAAGTCACACCTGCTAAAAATCCATATGTTTGAAAATGAATAGTTTCTATGAGACATTGACATGATTTCTACACTTGAAAAGAATAGAAATCAACTCATTGTAACAACCCCTGTTTTAATTATTTAACTAGTGTAGCTGTAAAAATAAATTCACTAACAGTCATTTATTGTAGTTGCTCTTAGGGCAGAAATATAGATATAATAATCATATTAAAATGAAAATAAACAGAAAACATTACTTATACATAACCAGGATAAACTGAGACATTTGAAATTGCATTTGTGTATACTTTTAAAAAAATCCTCCTAGTAAAGTCCAGAGATCGTGCATCTGTTTGGCGCCTGTCCTAAAAAAATAAAAGGACAGAAAGATGAATATACATTTGTACTTCATAGTCCTGTGTACTTTGCATCATTTCATCAATTACCCTGACAATATTGCTTCTTAACATTCATCTAGTGTGTGAGCACACAAGGTGTACTTGCTATTGTTTTATCAGGTTGTCATAAGCTAGAGCTATCTAGGAGGCTAGAGCTATCTACGAAAATGATTTTCTTTTTTTATAATTATTTTTTATTTTTTATTAAAAGTTCTGCCTCCTCCCCACCTCCTCCTCCTATTTCCCTCCCTCTCCCCTTCTCCCCTCCCCCCTCCAGCCTGAAGAGCAGTCAGGGTTCCCTGCCCTGTGGGAAGTCCAAGGTCCTCCCCCCTCCATCCAGGTCTAGGAAGGTGAGCATCCAAACAGCCTATGCTCCCACAAAGCCCGTACATGCAGTAGGATCTAAACCCCGTGTCATTATCATTGGCTTCTCAGTCTGCCCTCATTGTCAGCCACATTCAGAGAGTCCGGTTTGATCAGATGCTCCATCAGTACCAGTCCAGCTGGCCTTGGTGAGCTCCCATTAGATCAGTAACACTTTCTCCGTGGGTGGACGCACCCCTCATAGTCCTGACTTCCTTGCTCATGTTCTCCCTCCTTCTGCTCTTCATCTGGACCTTGGGAGCTCAGTCCAGTGCTGCAATTGGGTATATTAGCTGCAAAATAAAAGATAAACATGCTACTACAATCCACAGATTTAGAGAGGCTATGTAACAAGGAGGGCTGAAGTACAGGATACATAGAAATCTCAGGGGATGGCAGATAGGAAAGACTTTCCAGGAGGCCAGGAGGAGGAGGATGAAAACAGAGGGTAGGGTGAAGATAGAAAGTACTGGTAGAAATGACTTTATTTTGGGAGGAATTTGTGGAAATGATGTGGAAAAGTAGTGCAGGGGTAACTTACTAGAATCTATAAGGCTGTCCCTAATTAAAGACTCTTAGTAATGGGGAATATGGAGCCTGAACTGGACATCTTTTGTAATGTGGAAAGGCTTCTAGTGGTGGAACTGGAATACCAAGCCCGCCTCAAAATCTTTGACACACAATTTGTCCTGACAACCAGATTTCCTGTTGTAATTAATGGTGGCATAGAACTTGTGAGAATGGCTTGTCAATGACTGGTTTAACTAAGGTCCCACACAAGAAGGTGTAGCCCAAGCCTGATACTGCCTAATTGGCCAGAAACCAGAGGCTGGACAACCCAGAGATCGGCGATAGGACCAAAAATAAATGACCAAAACCGTAAAAACCAAACTTCAGTGAAATGATTCCTAATGATATTCTGCTGTGCTCATAAATTGGGGCCCAGCCAAATTGTCATCGGAGAGGATTCATCCAACCACTAATGTGAGCTGATGTAGAGACCCACAGCCAAATGGTAGTCAGAACTCGGGGAATACTTCAGAAGGAAGCAAGGAAGGATTGTAGGATTCAAAGGGGTCATGGACACCAAGAGAAGATGGCCCAGAGTCAGCTAAGAAGGATTCATAGAGAATGAAGCAGGAGCTTGCATGGCTCTGGCCTAGTTCCTCTGCGTGTATTTCATGGTTGTATATCTTGGTGCTCTTGTGGGACTCCTAAAAGTGAGAGCAGGGGTGTTCTCTTACTCTTTTGCCTGTGTCCAGGTCCCTTTTCCTCCTACTGGATTGCCTGATCCAGTCTTGATATGAGGGTTTTTTTTTTGCCTAGATTTATTGTAAGAGATATCAATACAGTTCCACTTTCTTTTAAAACCAATATTCTGCATAAAATTCCAAAACCATCATTTTTTTGTTTAAAGTCACTCAACTGTGGGCTCCTGTAAAATAAAAAAACAAAAACAAGTGCTTTTATACTACAAGATGGATGAACCAGCATACAGTCAATTTAAAAAAAAATTAAAAACTCCAACAGCATAAATAACTTAGTGTCCAATACAAGGATTAATTCATTATCATCCGGTTTCCTCCAGATGTCTTGGGATATTTTTATGGCTACACAAACACACACAAATTGTCTTCCAGGCTCAGAACAGGTCCACTCAAGACCTACTGATGCCCTTGCTGGTTTACTCTCTGTACTGGCATCTCCAAAGTCCTGGGGTCTTTTGCTGCAACTGGTCTGCATTTTCACTAATATCCTATGTTGGGCTTTCTTCAGGATCTCTAGCACTTTCACATAGTGCCAATCCTCAGCTGCTTTCCATGACCCCTCTTTGCTTTCAAAACCACTACCACTTGGGTAAGGTTTATACTACCAAGTTTGGCTAATGGCAAGAGATACAATCCTTCCTGCTTCTGGAACACATCTTCTCTGTGTTGATCCTAAGGAAATAACTCCCTAGAATATTTCACCTCAGTGATCTTTTTATCCTCTTAATCACAGCTGATTCTTCAGCTCCAGCTGATTACACTCCACAGATTCATCACACAAACTGCCCTGTGGAATCTTTGCTGGATTCCTTGGAAACTTCAGAAGGCAGGCCCCCATTAACTATAGTGTTCTCAACATTCTTCTCTTCCAACCTCTTGGAGAACAGCTCACTGAGCTCTCAACACTCGATGGGTTTATAATCCAAGGTTCTGAAGTACTTCCATAATCCTCTCTAAAACATATGTTTAAGTACCTCACAGCAATACCCCACTTTCCTGTACCAACACTTGTCTTATTAACGGTTACTATTGCTTTGATGAGATACAGTGACCAATACACTGTGGGAAGGAAAGGGTGTATTTACTTTACATTTCATGCCACACAATTCATAATCAAAGGAAGTCAGAACAGGAACTCAAGTAGAGGCAGGAACTGATACAGAGACAATTATAGTGGCTTGCTCAGCCTGCTATCTTATAGAAGATAGAATCAGGAGCCATGCGATGAAGCCTCCCATGATGGGTTGAGCCCACCCACATCAATCACTACTGAATCAAATGGCCTATAGGCATTCCTGATCTTATGGAGGCCTTTTCTTCATTGGGGTTCTCTTGTCTCTTATTACTATAGATTGATATAAAACTAGCAAGGATGTGGACTAGAAGTTGCTGGATGAAATAAGCCCTTTCTTCCCCAAGTGTTTTTTTGGTCCTGATGTTTTATAACAGCAATAGAAACCTAATACAGAAATGGGACCATGCAATAAGATATTGTTGTAACAGCCCTGACCACGTAATTTCTGGGAGGATTGTGAAAGGATTTTGATACTTTGGACTAGGGATAACATTGTGTCTTCAGAGCTGAATGTGCTCTTGTGGAAACTGATAAGATGATGCAGGACACAGGGTAAATTATGGAAACTTGACTAGAAAAGTTCCAGGGGGAAGTTTGAGAATAGATTAGAGACTCTATAAGGGCGATTTGTGTGATATTTTGAATTAATAGTTTGTGGTGTTTGCTCAGTGTTGCTGTGATTAACAACAGACACAAGGAACCCTGTTTTGCTGGAAAAAAATGTATGCTGGTTAGCTTGGACTAGAGAATCATTTGTGATTTACAAGAAATAGCGTCTTTGAGGCAGAGATTTTTTTTTTTTGAAAAGTATTTCCCCAGGTTGTGGTCCAGAGGCTGTCAAGTCTACAGCTTGTACTGTCAGGTGAATTTGGTCATTGTAGGAGTGGCCCAGCTTGTCCTGGTTTAGAAGGCATGAAGAGGTCATGGAGACCACCTGAGGCTTGGCTCTGTGAGGCAGGCTGGTGTTCTGAAGACCAGCTGGGAGAGTCCAATGGTTAAGGTGTATCCTAAGTTGACCTAGAAGGTAGAGCATGTAAAGAATTTGACACTTGGCAGGGTTAGTGTTCAGAAAGATAAGAGAAGAGAAGAGAAGAGAAGAGAAGAGAAGAGAAGAGAAGAGAAGAGAAGAGAAGAGAAGAGACGAGAAGAGAAGAGAGGCTACTGGTGAAAAGATCATTCCAGCTGCAACAGCAGACTCCAGTGTCTTGGGGACATTACTAGCACTCTGGGGTGACAACCAAGTGTAAAACCAGTGAGAGAGTGAAAGCCAACTGGAATGGCCTGGGCTCCTGAAACTTCCAAGCTCACCCCATGGTACAACTCCTTCAACAATACTACATGTCATATTCCTTCTCAAGTAATTCTACCAACTGGGGGCCAAGCATTTAAATATATGTTCCTTTTGGGCCCGTTATCCTTTAAACCACAACTTTCCACTCCCTGGTCCTCACAGATTTGTGGACATATCATAATGCAAAATGTGCATATGCCAATTTCAGAGCCCTCACAGTATTTTCACTCTTAACACAGTTTAAAAGTCCAAACCCCAAAGTCTCTTTTGAGACTCCCGGCAATCTTCTAATGTAACAGCCTGGAAAAACATAAAGCATATTATATACTTCTAAGATACAATGACACAGAATATGCCTTTCCATTCTAATAGGGAGAACTAGGGGCACAGTGGGGAAATACCATACAAGTGCAAAAGATAAAGCAGCCAGGGTAAACTAATTCCCCGATTCTATGTCTTTCCTAGTGAGGACTACTGTTTCTCTGATAAAACACCATGACCAAAGCTACCTGGAGAGAGAAGGATTTATCTGGCTTATGTTTCCACATCACTGTTCATCCTTAAAGGAAGTCAGGACGGAAACTCTAAAAGGTCAGGAAACTGGAGACAGGGTCTGTTGTAAAGGTCATGGAGAAGCTGCTTACTGCTTTGCTTGTCATGGCTTGTTCTGTCCTCTTTCTTATAGAATCCAGGACCAGTAGACTCAGGTGGGACTATCCACAATGGGCTGAGTCCTCCCCCATTAATCACTAATTGAGAAAGTGATCTACAGGCTCCCCTTCCAGCCTGATCTTAGGAGTCGCATTCTTGGTTTCTTTCAGATGACTTCGCTTGTGTCAAGCTGACACCAAACCATCTAGCACACTCTCTAATGGCAAGGGACTTAGACTGTACTTCCAGCACCCTCTCCTCTCTCTAGTGCAGTAGCCAGCCACTCCTTCTATGCAGTTTTCCTTGGGAGACGCTTTATGGCACTAGTATTTCCAACATCTTTGAGTCTCCAACACAATGCAGGCTTGACCTCCACAGCTTCTCATAATGCTCTCTTCAGGTTTCCCTGCGGTGACTCTCCTGCCATTCAGCAATTTTCTTTAACCAAGTAGACATTTCACAACCCCTTCAATCCTGTCATTAGGGATATTAAGGCTGGAACCATATGGGCTCTTGTCCCACATTCTGCTGACCATTTTGGATAGAACCTGGACCCTTCTTTGAGGATATATTTGCGTAAGTGTTGGTTTGATGTATAGAGTGATAACTGGGAACTGTATAAGATTTTATAACCTCAGTGCCCAAGACCCAGTGACATGCATTGTACTATAAGGCCATAACATTTTATTCTCCCCAATACCTCCACCAAATGAGAACCAGACACTAAAATACATGGATGAGTCTAAAGGGGTCATTGTTGTTCAAACCTCCACACAGGAAAAGTGCCCATTCCCACATAACTCAAGGCAGGTTTTAGAGACTGTTAGATAACTAACAGTATCATCTGTTAGTGAATGAAAAAGGTATTTTATTGTTCGGCTAGAATGAAGGACATGAGCCAGCAATGGCCCTAGTAAAATTAAATACACAACCACTCTTTTTTTTTCTTTTTTTGCTGAGTAGACTCTTGAATTTAATAAGTGCAAAGAGAAGAACAGATATGAGATTATCAGTAGTGAGATGTATAGTTTTGGGATCTTGAAAACATTGGGATTTTCAAGTTATGTCAAATAATTTCTCATGGATGTCAATATGGAGAATGAAAATAATAAAGGCTGAGATTGCTCTTTCAGTTCTGACGTTTACTTGATTTTAGCAGTAATGAGAAAGCACAAAATGGCTTTAATCATGGATGTGACATGATCAAATTTGCATGTAGCAAATTAGCTCACTCTATTTTTTATGGGGGAGGAAAGTCAAAATTGAAATGCAAAAAGTTTAAGATAGGAGTAAAGGCCAGACATGATGGGAACATCAATTAATTCAAGGACTATAATAATTAGAAAAGTGACAGGACTAGGCATTATTTCAAAGAATGATATGACAAGAAACTGAGCAATTTGGTGTGAAGAAAATAAAGAAAGACAGAAAACGAAAATGACCCACATTCTAGCTTGGGTGAATTATAAGAAACAGAGTGGATACACGTAATGAATAACACCTTAAACTCCAAGTTCCATGCTTCAGATGTTGTTACAGAAAGAATCAGGAAATGTCAAGCTCACAACCACATATTATAAAGAATAAATAGTACATTTTATGTGGAATAACAGGGTTTTTATGGTATTGTCTTCATATTCTATTGAAAGAAACTAAATCTTGCAGCAAGTATGGAAATCAGTATAGAGAATTCTCCAAAAGCTGAATAGAAATCTATCGTATGACTCAGACACACAACTCTATAGCATATATCTGAAGGACAAGATTCCTGACTCCACATTCACTTGTTCAAACATATTCACTGCATCTCCATTCACAATAGGGGGGAAATGAAAACAACTTAAATGTCTTTCAACCAACTAATGGATAATGAAAATGTAGTACATATACAATAAGGAAAACTGTTCAGCTGTGAAGAAAAATGAAAGCATGAGCCTTGTAGATACATGGATGGAGCTAGAAAACTTCATATTGAATGAGGAAATTCCAAGCTAGAAAGGCAAATGTTGTATGTTCTCTCTCATTGGGCTCTCCTACCTTCAAATATTGAGATATAAGTATATAGCCTAGAGTAACTGAAGGAGCTAGGGACTAGAAAGAAAAATTGCTGGAGTAAAAGAATGGGGGAGAAATAGAAAGGGGAATAAAAGGGCACAAGTGATCTGACTAAAGAAAAGGGAAGAAGAGGCTCTAATTAGAGAAAAGAAGGAGATAAATACAGAAGAGAGGGTAGAATAAAATGACTGTCATACTGTCTGAAAAAGTCATAAGGAACCAGATTGTTATCCATCTACCTAAACAAAATTAAGAAACACATTGCTCATAAGTTTGTAGATAAATAGATCCTACAGAGATGAGAGATGGAGACAGACAGACAGACAGACAGACAGACAGACAGACAGACACTCAGAGAGTTTAAATGCTCATCTGGGCTGAAAATATTTCCCCCAATAGCCAAAAACCCAGGGAAACCCCACATCACGCATGATAAACCCTCTTTTGAGTCATTGGTAAGAGTTCCCCCAAGAGACTCTCAAAACATAAAACCTGTTTTTATTGACACTGGTTGTCCCCAGAGGTGGAAGGTAACTTCCTATTATCAAAAACTATGTATTTCAGACACAGCGTGAAGAGGGCTTTGAACTGAAAGAGATTTGAATGCCTACTCCTTGAGCACTAGACCTCATTGTAATCGAGGGAGGAAATCACCAGTTCTATCCAGCTTTTACGCTTTTAAACCACATCAATGACCAGCCTGGTATCATAACCCTATGGGGATAGTAGTGGCACATGTACCTTGGAGATAACTGATAATTCTGTAATTAAACCTAAGTCTTGCTCAACAAGAAGGAAATCATACTTGTGACTGGAAACCAATACAGCTACCTGGGGTGGTGAAATCACGAGTCTTGGAAAAAATGTACATCCAACGTTTTAGTAAACCAGTGTAATCTCTAATGGCATTTGAAAAATTTGTTCTTATACCCTCAGATAACTGCAATCTTCATTGATCATCAAGGAAATCATTCTTTGCAACAGATGGAGACCATTAAAATGAAAAGTGCTTAACCCTAGTTCCAATGAATATATCTATAATACAACTTCCATACCCAAGATATGGGTAACATTTGCAGGAGGGGACAGAAAGATTATCAGAGTCAGAAGATCAGAGAATTTGATATGTGATTGTGTCTTCTAGTTATGTCAGAAGATAAATCCTAATGCCTCACCTGTATGACCATCTTATCATAAGCTAGGCAAGAAAAATAAGCTTGCAAAGGAGCATAGGAAAAGTTCACAAAGTCACAATGCTACATAAAAAGTACAGGCGACAAAGGAATAGAAAAATAATCTTCCACAGGGAAGAAGACAATTGGTTTCCCACTAATAAATAGTAAGCATTGAATATATATTCATACATATACATACATATACATGTATAGACATATATATGCACACATATATGCATTTGTGTATTTGTATTGAATCTTAAATATAAGCTGCTGAGTCTGTTTGATGCTACTTATATGTGGAATGTTTGGAATATAGAATATACAAGTATTCATATACATGTATACAGGTATGGTCTTCTTTTCTTGTATATAGATATCATATACATATGTGTGTGTCACAATAGCTAATGAAAAAGGTCATGAAATTTGAAGAGAGTGAAGAGGGATATATGGGAAAAGTTAGAAGGAAAAAAGGAAAGAGGAAAGTGATGTGATTATACTAGAATCTCAAAAATAAAAGAAATAAAAAAGAAACACCTCCCAAAACAAAGAAAAATAAATTAATTTTAGTGCACTGTAAACTATTTGGAATTAATAATTTTTTACAGTTACCTCAGAAATACTCTATAATACTTTTTTTTTTAATAGGAAGAATTTTTTTGTCCTGAATTTTCTTGAACATATGGCCTGGTATATATATAATCTATAAATATCTTTATTTTTCCTTAGAAAAAGATCAATGATTGAATACCTAATTATCAATTTGATTTCAGTTGATCTCAGTTTATTGAATAAATGTTCAAACTAAAGAATTTGTACATTGGTGGACACAGGCATGGAATTGTGGAAGGATCTATTCAGTTCCTTCCTCTATGGTCTAAAGTGGTTTTGAAGGATGGTTGTAGAAGGCTCACAGGTCTACTATGGCAGGCAGCATCACCTTTGCAGGGAAGGCTGCTCTTCTCAGGGTCTTTCCACTGTATCTAAATGAAGAAGTGATAGAAGACTGAGAAATTCCAAATGCCTTGAACGTCATCCTCTTTGGCATCTAGCATTTGTGAGACTGCAAAGTTTTTCCCTGAATACTAAACCTCTTGGCTAACACAAAGAATCACAAGATTTGAACTGCACTGGAACATGCAACATAATTGATTAATTAAAACAGCCATCAGGGATACTAAAATAATCATTTGAAACACTTCATATATGTAAAATTATAGTTATTAAATTTATTCATATTACTTTAATAGATATTTTCAAATATTGAAATACTATTCTAGTTAACTTAAGGTAAATATCAAATTGAAAGACTAAATGATGTATAGTTTACATGTAAGGAGAGCAAGACCATTTTTGCAATATGAAAAAATTCAGCTCCTTGTGTGCTTCTTTTTGTTTTTAAGAAAGAGCTATTTGTGGCTATCGTGAAAGGTGATGCTTCTCTGATTTCCCTCTCTGCGTCCTTATCCTTAGTGTATAGGAAGGCAACTGATTTTTTGGAGTTGATCTTGTATCCTGCCAGATTACTAAAGGTGTTTATCATCTGTAAAAGTTCTTTGGTAGAGTATTTGGGGTCGCTTATGTATACTATCATATCATCTGCAAATAACGAAAGCTTAAATTCTTCCATTCCATTACGAATCCCATTGATCCCCTTATGTTGTCTTATTGCTATTGCTAGAACTTCAAGCACTATATTGAAGAGGTATGGAGA
>NC_022031.1:28317618-28318117 GCF_000317375.1 Microtus ochrogaster
AATATTTAGATTCTGCTCTGCTATTTTTTTGCATTTTTTATTGAGAAAAGGAAAACAAAAGGTATCTGCCTCCTCCCAGCCTCCCTTTTCCCTCCCCCTCCTCCCACCCTTCTCCCCCTCCCCCAAATTCCTCTTCCTCTTCCTCTCCACTCCATAGAGCAGTCAGGGTTCCCCGCCCTGTGGAAAGTCCAAGGTCTGCCCCCCTCCATCCATGTCTAGGAAGATGAACAACCAAAATGGCTAGGCTCCCACAAAGCCAGAACATGAAGTAGGGTCAACACCCCGTGCCATTGTCCTTGGCTTCTCATCAGCCCTCATTGTTCGCCATGTTCAGAGAGTCCGGTTTTATCCCATGCTTTTTCTTTCACAGTCCAGCTGGCCTTGGTGAGCTCCCAATAGATCAGCCCCACTGTCTCAGTGGGTGGGTGCGCCCCTCATGGTCCTGACTTAATTGCTCATCTCCCTCCTTCTGCTCCTCATTGGGACCTTGGGAGCTCAG
>NC_022031.1:28319664-28347170 GCF_000317375.1 Microtus ochrogaster
ATTAACATTAGCAACTGGTATTTTTCTAACTCTGTTTTTTTTTTTTAAGATAATGTCCTCATTTCGAAGAAAGTGTGAGCACAATAGCATGTTTCTGCCATCTGAATATATGCAACATGGAAAAGTCTACCACTGCTAGAAAGACCTGGAATTTGGGTGAAATGATACTATCCCATCTAGAATAAATGCTGGCCACTGCAGATTTCAACTCTACTACTCTGGCTTCTTGTTAGAGGCTAGGTAGAGCCAAAAGCCTTTCAGAATGTTGTGTGTGGAACAAAGAGCATTGAACTTTTATTCCCTTCCAGGGACATGCTTGACAAGACCAGCAATGGACCGGCACCAGTGTTCTGGGGGTAGGGAGGGGACACCGAGGGCAAAAGTTTGAGTTTCCCTGTAAAGCTATGGTCAAATGTGCCAGACACTGAGAGGTGCAATCCTGTTACAGTAATAACAGCATGTACCTCACAAAATAGAAACTAGGGTTGCTCTGAGTTCCCAGCAACTTTATTGTCTGAAGATCTTTACTGACTTGGTTTCTGCTTGCCCATCTGAGGGAAATGGGGAGCTGTGATAGTAATAAACGTGCTTGCTTTGGTCATCAGCCCTCACGGCACTATTGACCCCAGTTTGTGAGTGATTCCTTTCTTCCCCACCCCCATCCTCCTGCTTAAAATCCCAGCGTGAACCCAGGAACCACTCCTGACCCTGTTCACATGCTGTCTATGAATTTCCATTTTTTATTATTATATGTGAGATGGAACGATTAATGTAACAAAGATTTAGAAGTTTTAATGTCCAATAAAAACAATATTTTCTTGAGGTCTGGAGAGCATAGATGTCACAAGAAAATAAGAACTTTTCTCTGAAGGAATTCCAGTCATCTTGCAGCCATAAGCATGATGAATTTTCATGATTTGAAAACTCCCCACACTTTTGTTTAGAGTAGCAAAATGCTGACACTGTCATATTCTCTTTCTCTCTCTTTCTTTGTTACCTTTTAAAAATATCCTTTATGAGAAAAAGAAAGCACTTGGAAATGTTTGACTGTAAAAGCCTGGGTATTGTCTTGAAAATGTTGAGACTGTACCAAAGCAAAAAACTGAAATATTAGCATACTTTGTTTTTTGATGGAGAGACTTCATGTGTGCATGGAAACTACAGACATTTCTGAAAATCTTCTTCTG
The DNA here is from genome assembly GCF_000317375.1 of Microtus ochrogaster. NCBI lineage: Eukaryota > Metazoa > Chordata > Mammalia > Rodentia > Cricetidae > Microtus > Microtus ochrogaster. Next base: position 28,320,852 of record NC_022031.1, read on the forward strand.
CTTCTTAGTACAACATAAACAAGTATTTCAACAACACATGCATTCATTTATGTGACAGGTATAGATTGACAAATGTCTTAAAATCATATACATTTGTGTGACAGATACAGTTTACAGGTAGACAATGCCTGAAGATGATCCTTGGTTTCCCAAAGAATAAATACTCATGAAACTGTTATTAAATAAAAATTATTTTCTTCAAATATTCTATTTCCTATAGATTTGTTTGTCACTTTATTGAATGTTATTATAATGTTATCATTTTATAGAGTCTGTGTGGGTAAATACTTATTATTCATACAAAGAAATTAGCATATCATATTGACTGACACACATCCGGCTTACGTTGCTGTCATTTTTTTAAGTTTTTTTAGGCATTATAGCTTAAAACGATAGCTCAATATGATCTTTATTTGCATTTATCAAGTAAATAATTGATTGAATTAATCACAGTTTTTTCCCAATTCATCATTTTAAGGCTGTTCTATTTACTCCATGAATAATTTTGAAATTATTTTCAATAAGTTTGAAAGATAGAAAGTATAAATGTATAATAATTTTACCCACATTTCATTTTTTTCTCTTTTCATTTGGGGATGCCACAACAATTCACAGTAACAGGTGAGTCACCAGCAAGCAAGTGGGATTATACAGGTGAAACAAATTTAGGACTTGGAAGGAAGTATCTGACCCTGATCTGATAGGGCTGATTACTTTGTGTATTTTTGTCTGCACTGTTATTTTCTGTCTGGAAGCACCTGAGTTCGTATGTGTAAACATGAGCAAAGTAATCAGCATTATGGGAGCATCTGCTCCTGACTCAATTCATGCGAAAATTGGCACTTAGAGAAAGATAATCTCCATTGCTTTTTTAAAATAAACTTAAATGTATAAATTTAATCAAAAACTAGTTTGTAGAGATGATTCTCATCTCTATTTTAGGAACTCTTTCTCTTATAAATTATGACTAATATTTCAGCATCAAAAGAAACAGAAAGTATATTTTATTCATTTAACTGAAAAGTATCAGATATGCCTCATTTTTAGATATTATTCGGAGATCAAACTAGCATGTGATTAGCATTAAAGGAAATTAATACCCTGGCAGGTGAGACGGACATACCCTGGGGTTTGTAATACCAACATGCAGGCAAAACATGATCCGTGCCGGAGCAGAAGGATCTTTGAATCTTTCAATTTTTAAATTACCAAAAGCTGGTAAAACATGAATTTTTCACTAAGGAAACTGTCTCAAACTTACTCTAAAATTCAGATAACATTTATTCCAATTCTTTTTTTTTTTTAAGTAGAAGTTTTCAAAGGTGCAGTTCCCCAAGGCACAAACACAAGCTAAGAAAGGGCACCGATTGGTCAGTGTGTGCTGTGGTAATATATTGGTGGACCAAATGTCTGCATTCCCAGCCAGTTACTACAGTCAGCTTCAACCCATAATCCCAGGGCTATTTAATTTTTTACCATGGCAATCATCAGGCTTCTCCCTTTCTTCTCATTTATTTATATTAATAATGGAATGTTGGCTGTTATGCGCGGAGTGAAACATTCTTCTTAGGAACCGTTTATGAAGTCAGACTCCTTTTCAAAGTGTAATGTAGAGCTCAAGACATTCACTCAATGTTTGTGTTTTTTTAGATAATATCAAACATGTGTCCTTGATCATATGCAGTGAACCTGCTAAGACAATATCCTTTCTACATTTGGTATAAGAAGTTTAATACCAGCCACCAAAGCTACATATTTTGGTGTTGGGTATCTGTGCAAAATAATGATGATAAGAAAAATTTTCTCATTTTATTATCTAGGTTTTCTACAAGTCTACTTTAAGGGATAGTTTTATACGTCTATTACAGTAAAAATCTATTTATTATGCCGGAAATAAAGGTCATTTGACCACACAGGTTCTTGGCAGAAATTCTATGAAACAAATGAGTAACAAAGAAACAATGCAGTTTTTAGCCACCCATGACTGATTTTGTGGCATCTGTTCATGCCACTCTGTACTTTTTCATTTAGATCTATACACTCCATTATCACATTCTTAGGTGATAAAGGATTATTTCATAATATTCATAAATCTAGTGAAATATATCATAGGTATGAAAACAAGAAGTAAAATGCTGTTTGCCTAGAACATTTGAAAAAGTTCAGATGTTAACTTCAGCCATTCAGACAAAAGTTCATCTTCAGTCTGAAGTTTCTAAGTATGTCTTACACCTTCTTTCAATTAGGCCATTCAGAAAAGGCTTCATTACTCAATGGAGCTTTCGTTTACATTTGAGACCTGAGGCAAAATTAATTTTCTTTTCAGATGGCATATAATAAAGCCCTTGCATTGTCTTTGTTAAAGTCTCTTCAGATAAATGATCCAGGGATCATGTCGAGCTTCTTGGAACACTTTGTGGGATAGATGCTTCCAAACCCCAAGGAAGCAGACAGTCAGCACAAATGCCAGCACTAAATAGCCTCAAGAAGTTAAAGACTAAGAGAAGACCTGACAGATATGAATTTCTGAGAAAGGTGCAGGAAACCCACAAAGAGTTCTAACTGCTTTGCATTGAAAGTTGCAAAATTACCACCCAAAAAAATATTACACAGTTATCCTGTGTGTGCCTACATGTGTGTGTATGTGCATATATGTGTGTGTGAATGTATGTGTGTGTATTTTGACTAAAAGGGAATTAATGTCAACAGGGTCTGATTATATTGATATTTTGAAATATAAAATAAAAAGTTGATAAGTCTGTACAGCAATTTCGACCTAATTATTAGTTCAGGTATATGCAAATTTAACATAAACAATTGCGATGTGCAGAAATCTGAGTGCACATGTATGTAAAGAACTAATTGTATATTTCTAGGTCAATAAAATTATTGGCCTTACACATTTACATCACCCTAGAAATGGTAACAGAATTAAAGAGCAAAAGAAAAAAATCTTTGTAGCTTTACTCGATCATAAATAATAAACCCTAAATACAAAACTTATTGACAAATGAAAATTCATAGTTAATGTATTTTGTGTGGAATTTCTACTAGAACAATAGGAGCAATCAAATGTCCACACAGCCTAGGTAGAACACCAAGGAAAACCTCTAGAAGTGATTCCATCAAAGTCTAACCTGCCCAAACTATCGAGATTATTAGGGTGACTTTTAGACAAGTGCGTGAGGATTTACCTACTGAAGCATGGATAACCCAACATTACTGAAACGTCCGCCTGTCTTGAGTGACTATACCTCCAACCCTAGAGTTGCCTGAATGACTTGCCAGTAGCTCAATAAAACAGTAAGAAGAGTCTGCTACTGGCTGCTCTTCTAGTCAGAAACCCTCTTTTCCCTTTCAGCTCTTTAATTCTACAGTCTGAAGGAAGGATCTTATGAATCTTGCAAACTCTGGACTCAAGAGGCCTTCTTTCTTTACATCTTGGGCTCTGTAAGTTTCATTTACTTCCTGAGTCTTAAAATCAAATCATCTCAACAAGACAACAGCTTTCAGTTCAGAAAAACAAAATGCTACACAATAGATTATGCTGAAAGGTCATAGTGTTCGGTGAAAGCAATTTTCAAGTATCTACTGAGTTTTTCTTTAGAAAGTTCAGGGGAAGGGTTATGGTTTATTGATTCTGGGGAGAGAGATTTTTCTCTTAGACACATTATCATGCCTTTTCATCCTCTTATTTTCACAATTCAGTCCCGATGCTTCTACATTAACCTATTTAGTGTGTCTACTTGACACAAGAATATATTTTATAGGGGCTCATCCCAGATAACTGAATAATCTTGCCATTTACTAGAAGTAGCCTTTAGTGGGCCTTCTAATTAGACAAGGTCTCTAACATCACCTAATTTCCCACCCACAGCACTGAGAAGAAGAAAATAATCATACAGACTGAAACAAAAAGGCTCAGTGACTGCAGTGGCAACACAGAGAGCAAAGATAAATCCTGTCAAAGATTCTGGACATCAAGCTGCGAGAGATAAATCATTGCACTTAATGTTGGAAAACGCCCATTGCTTCTAATTCTTATGGTCATGAAGACTTCATTTTCAAAATAAGACATAAAATTCACACAGCCAATGGACTTGCCATCCTGGATGGCACACTGGGGCTGTTTACTAAATCAAAGAGAGAAAAAGGAAAGCACTTTTTGTGAGGAAAATGAATTTTGTATTACCATTAATTCTATCAAAACCAAGAATAAAAAGCAGGTAATTACACAGGACAGGCAAAACTTCTTTTTTTAAAAAAAATTATTCTTAAAATGTTTGCACACTAAAATACTTTTCCACTAATATTTTGGTCATTGGTCTTAAACAACCCAATCAGACATGATATCCATAATTTTTTATTAATATGAAAGTAAAAAATACATGTATAAATCAAGCTCTGTAGTAAATTTATATGTATTAACCACCAAGCATAAAATGTGATTAGTTGTTATGCCTACAATATGTAGGAACTAAATAAACCATAGAGCTCTTAGTTGTGATTCCTTTATTCAGTTTATCAAAATAGAACTCCTTTGTGTGTGTAAATTGCAGATTATGATCAATAATGGTTGCTTATAAAATGTCCTCCAGGGACATTCTTTAGCCCAATAATTAGACAGTAAAGGAGAATTTGGAGGAGAATTTAAATGAAGATGTACTCTGTAGTAGACATTATTCAAAGCATACATTGTAAAAACAAATCATATGTGCAAATAAAATAAAAATGTTGGGAAAAAATCATCTGCATAGTTTTCTGTATATATTTTTAAATATTTATTTAGTATGCCTACAGTGTTCTGCGTACATGTATACCTTCAGGCCTGAAGAGGGCACCAGATCTCATTACAGATAGGTGTGAGCCACCATATGGTTGCTGGGAATTGAACTCAGGACCTCTGGAAGAGCAGCCAGCGCTCTTAGCCTCTGAGCCATGTCTCCAGCCCAGTTTTCTGTATATTTTTATAGAGATTTGTATTTTGGTAAATTTGGATCATATTATCATATAAATCATGCTTTAGTGAATAGCTATTTTGATAAGCTTGAGCACACTAAACTGAAGATAAGAGATCTAGATTCATAAATATTTTCCAATCTATGAGCATACTGCAATTAATTTTAAAATGTGTTATTATATTCAATTTATCGGGCACTTGTAAATTGAGAATATTGCAAGCTGTTGTAATAAGGGTAGAATTTCTTAGAGAAACCAAGAAAACGGCTTCCTAAATTTATTTTAAAGAAAATAGCTAAAAGTTATATATTCTTTTAGTAATCTTTAATAATCCCCTTCAAAAATAAGTAGATCATGTGAACTAAACTCATAAATCAAATTTCTAGTATATCTTTAAGATCACTTGAATTTAGATACATGAAGAAAAGGGTGGAACTTATTATCCTAGTGACATTAATGATAAACATGTTACCAGGCATGGTAAAGTTGAAATTAGTTTACACAATTCATTCTCTTTTATTTTTTATCTTATGTGTTACAAGAGTATAATATTATAAATATGATAAAAATTGACAGAACGTATTTGTTTAAATCATACATGGTTAGGATTAGTAAATACATAAATTAGTATTTTTGAAATCTGAATGTAATTGATATAAAACATGACCTATGCTTGATTGAATATAGGGTTAAAGAGAAGGGAAGAATGGGAGAAAAGCTATAACCACAATACCACAGTTATTATCCTTGGTATTGGCAAGGATTAGAAGTGCAAAGTCATCATTTATAATATTAGAGGAAAGATAAAATTCATAGATCTGTGGCTAAGGATAAAGCATTTGAAATTGGACAGTGGGTCTCAGAGAAGAAAGTAAAATGCTTAAAGTTACAATGGAATTTAACCATATAGCCATGGCACGTAAAAACATTTTTATATTATTTTCAGCATTGAGAGAAAGAAATACTCACGTGCCCCCATCCTTAGCCAAGAAAATACCTGAAATTTATATATACTTGTAAAGGAAAAAATTAGTTATTCCAATGGAATCACATTAGATATACTAACCACACTTAGGTTTGGGTTCCTGGCACAAAATGGCGAAAAGAAAGGAAGCAAAGAAAAAAAAATGGCCAAAAGAAAATATATTCAATGGTATTTTTGTAAAATTGCTGTCATATTGCTTTGTTTGCACATTTTTGGTGTGCTTTTCCAGTCTTTTGCGTGTATTATATGGTTTCAGATTTTGTTTCCCCTTGTTTTCTTTGTTTCCTTATTGTTTTTGTCTATGTGTGTATGTGTGTATGTATGTGTTTCTTGGTACTTTATTCACTTTAAAGTATAGGGTATAATTTGGCTGCCTATTTATTTTCTTTTAAAGAGGGTTCTGTGTGGAGGAGATAGTAAGGATGATCTAGGAATTGGGAGATGATGTGGGAGTGTCATATATCTGTTGATTTCATTGGTTAAGCAATAAAGAAACTGCTAGGCCCATTTGATAGACCCACCCTTAGGTGGGTGGAGTAAACAGAACAGAATGCTGGGAGAAAGAAGCTGAGTCAAGGAGTCACCATGATTCTCCCATTCCAGGCAGACGCAGGTTAAGATCATTCCTGGTAAGCCAGCTCGTGGGCTACACAGATTATAAGAAATGGGCTAGTCCAGGTGCGAGAGTTAGCCAAGCAAAGGCTAGATATAATGGGCCAAACAGTGTTTAAAAGAATATAGTTTCCGTGTAATTATTTCAGGGCATAAGCTAGAGCTAGCCATGTGGGCGGCCAGGTACCGGGGACGCAGCCCCACCGCTCCTATTTCAACAGGGAGAGAGGAAACAGTTATCAGAATATATTGTATGAAAATGTTATACAATTAAAAACTTTTAAAACATAAAAAATAGAACTTAACTAAAACTGAAAGTAGATATTTAAGGAAGCCTGTCCTTACAGCTTTTGAAACTAAAGAAAAGTCAGTGATGTGGTAATAAATGTTAGATAAAAGCTAAGTGATGATTCAGTTGATGGGAAATATTCAAAAGCAGTAAAATATGCAGAAAGTGAACAGGCAAGAGGAAATGGGTTCTGAAGATAAAAATTTAAGGCATTAGAAATCACCATGCTTATTCCCCAAGTGGCTGTACAAATTTGCACGCCCACCAGAATTCGAGGTGTGTTCTCCTTACTCCACATCCTCTCCAGCATAATTTGTCATTGGTGGTTTTGATCTTAACCATTCTAACAGGTATATCTCAGAGTCATTTTGATTTGCATTTCCCTGATGGCTAAGGATGTTCAGCAGTTCCTTAAGTGTCTTTCAAACATTTGCAATTCTTCTGTTGAGAGTTCTCTGTTTAGATCTATACCCCATTTTTTATTGTATTATTTGGTAAATTGATGTCTATTTTTTTGAGTTCTTTATATATTTTGGAGATCAGTCCTCTCTCTGACGTAGGGTTAGTGGAGTTCTTTTCCCATTCAGTAGGCTTCTGTTTGGTCTTAATAATTGTGTCCTTTGCCTTACAGAAGTTTCTCAATTTCAGAGGTCCCATTTATTAATTGTTGTTCTCAGTTTTCTGAGCTATTGGTGTTATATTTAGTTAGTGGTCACCTGTGTAACTTCCCACTGTCTCTTCAATGGGGTTCAGTGTGGCTGGATTTATGTAGAAGTCTTTGATCCATTTATACTTGAGTTTTGTGCATGGAAATTGATATAGATCTATTTGCATTCTTTTACATGTTGACATCCACTTATGCCAGCACCATTTTTTGACAAACTTTTTTTTATTCCATTGTATAATTTTAGCTTCTTTGTCAAAAATCAAGTCTTCATATGTGTATGGATCAATATCAGGGTCTTTGATTTGATTCCATTGGTTCATCTGTCTGTTTTTATGCCAATACCAATCTGTTTTCATTACTATAGTTTTATAATAGTGCTAGATGCCAGTAATGGTGATGGCTTCAGAAGTTCCTTTATTGTAGAGGATTATTTGGCTATTCTGGGTTTTATGGTTTTCCATAGGAAGTTGAGTATTGTTCTTTCAAGGTCTGTGAAGAATTGTGCTGTGAATTTGATAGGGATTGCATTGAATCTGTAGATTGCTTTTGGCAGGATTGCCATTTTTTACTCGGTTGATCCTTGTTATCTCAAACCATGGGGGATCTTTTCATTTTATGATATCTTCTGCAATTTCTTTCTTCATAGACTTAAAGTTCTTGTTATACAGTTCTTTCAGTTCTTTGATTAGTGTTATAACTAAAATATTTTATCTTATTTGTGGGTATTGTAAATGATGATGTTTCTATGATTTCTTTCTTAGCTTTGTTCTCATTTGTATATAGAAGGGCTATTGATTTTGTTTTAGTTGATCTTTTATTTTGCTATATTACTGAAACTTTATCAACTATAGGAGTTCCCTCACTCATACCACAAAGACATTTGCTCAACTGGGTTCATAGCAGTGTTGTTTGTAATAGCCAGAACATAGAAGCAACCTAGTTGCCCCCCAACTGAAGAATGAATAAAGAAAATAATAATACATTTTTAAAATGGAGTACTAATCAGCAGTTAAAAAAATGACATTTTGAAATGCTCCTGCATGCAAATGGATGAAACTAGAAAAAAACATCCTGAGTGAGGTAACTCAGTCCAAAATAGGAAAAAAAAATATGTACTTACTCATGAGTGGATATTCGAAATAAAGCAAAGGACAACTAGCCTATAGTCTGTGATCCCAGAGAAGCTAGGTAACAGGGAGAACTCTAAGAGAGACATACATTGGTACTTTGGAAATGGATAAATGACAAGACATCTTTAGAAAATTAGAAGGTAGAGAGAAGGGAGTGTGGAAAGGTAGGGGAGGAGAACTTGGGAGGGAATTGGGTGCTCAAGAAGGGGGAAGGATAGTGAGGGCATGCTTGGGGAGCACATTCTGCTCCTTCAGCCAATAAATAGCCTTTAAGTTACCAGCCCAATTGGGTGTGGTCTCTTATAGTTTAAAAAGCAACAGGAACTGTGTGCCCACTCTCTTGCTTCTGTCTTTTGATCTGACTGCTGAACTTTGTTTCTGTTTGTGCACAGAAGACTGTTGTTTAGGGAAGTGATCTGTAAGAATAACCCTTTTATTATCCTAATTCTGAACTGGTGTGGAATTGTTCTACAGCTTCAAGGGCAGAAAGGAAGGAGATATCTTAACTGAGGGAGCCATTAAAGAGCTGCCAAGAAACAAAGCACTAGGCAATTTCCCTGGAGCCTTCAGAAATGACCCCAGCTAAGACTCTAAGCAACAATGGAGGGAAGCCTAGGTTGGCTACCTTAATTGTCATCATAGAACCTTCAACCAGCAACTGATGGAAGCAAATACAGAGATCTACAGTGAAGTACTGGATTGAGCAACCTGAGACCAGCACAAGAGAGGGAAGAGTGATAATACGAGCAAAGGGGTCAAGACCATGATTGTAATACCCACAGAAACAACTGGCCTAAGCTAGTGAGAGCTCACTGACTCTGGGCTAGGCAGGAGAACCTGTATAGGGCCAAATTAGGTCCTCTGAATGTGGGGGACAGTTGTGAGTCATGGAGAGTTTGTGGAGCCACTGGCAGTAGGGCCAGGATTTATTCCTAGTGCTTGAACTGGCATCTAGGAGAACATTCTTTTTGGAGGAATACCTTGCTCAGTCTAGATACAGGGGGAGGATTTTGGTCTTGCCTGGAAGTGAAGTGTCAGTCTTTGTTGACTCCCTGTGGGAAGCCTTACCCTTTCTGAAGAGTGAATGGGGAGGTGGGGTGTGGGAAAGGTGGAGGAAGCAGGGAGGGAGGAGCGGGAATGGGGATAGCTATGCAAAATGAAAAAAAAAGATTGTATTATAAAAAAATTTTAATTAAAAAGACTGATTTAAAAAAATATGGCATAAGTCAAGAAGCAAAGTGCCAAAGAAGACAAGAAGAGAATGAGCCAGAGTGTGAGAGAGGAGTAACAACAGATTATATGAGGTGCCCTTAGTAAGGAATAGTGGAAAGTTTGAGCTGCAATGGGTAGTTGATAGGGCTCCATTTTCCTTATATAAGGACTGAAAAGAGAGAGGATTTAATAAATTTATAAACAATTGTAAAGTAGAAGCAATGTGATGATAAGAAGCTTCTAAAGGAAATTGGTTTATACAAATCCATATATATACATATATATGTTGCAAATATATATGTAATTACAAAAATATGAAACATAAAAATAATATTTCTATTGAGGTTTATTCAACTTTCTGATGAAAGAGATCATAATTTCCTAAGCTGACATAATTTTCAAATTTCATATATCTTCCATCCATACATCTAGAATTAATTTTTTCTTAAAATACCTGGGAGAGAAACATGGGTTTTCTGTAGGTTTTTTTTCCCTTGACAGTCCATTTCACTTTTATTGGTTTCATTATTTTGGGATTATTTGATAACAAGGCAAAACTCAAAGGAGTGAACTTTATTGCTCTCATTTATTTTTATCCAAGTTCATAGAAAGTTGAACAATTTATTCCTGTAACACACTCTATAGTGTTCATATCAAGGGAACACAACCATAAGTGCATGTCAGAAGGTCCACATTTTGTAGCAAACTTATTATTTAATATCATTTTACTAAAAGCATTAAGCTACATTCCTATATTAATAAATTTCAATATCACAGTATTGATAAACAGACTAATGTACTAAAAGGTAGTTAGAGATTATAAAGCATTCTATAGATAATCATTAAAATTTAGATTTAGCTCTTAAAATGATTTCTTTAAATTTTGTAGATGATATAATTGCATCATTTTCCTTCTCCCTTTTGCTCTCTTTCAAATTCCTGGACACTTTTGTTCTTAATTTCTTTTAAAGGTTTGTATAATGTTACTTTTATATAATTTTTTTCTGGGCTGATCATTTGACAACCAGTTGGTATTCTCTGCCCTGAGGATGACTATTTCTCTTGCTCTCTGAATTCTTTAGTTGTCTGTAGTTCTATCTTTAGTTTAGATGCCTCCTGGGCTTGACCTAGTAATCAGCAATACCATGACAGAAAACCACAGCCAATTAAGATGCAGAGATATAGAGTCCAGCTTCAGTGGATACATACATACATACATACATACACACACACACACACACACACACACACACACACACACACACACACACAAAATCCCATACCTAAAGTTGGGGTATCACAGGAAATAGAACGATTGAAAGAGTAAAAAAGTCAGAGCATTTGCTTTTAGACTGTATCTCCTAGTAATCTCAGAAGCTGCACCCATAAAGTCTCACAAATTTGACTCCACTAATAAAAGCTGACCAAGGACAATAACAATAAACATAATAATTTTTTTTAAAGTTTAAATGACTCTTAAGCCAAGGGTAGTGGTACCCAATGCTGTCCCAGAACTCTGAGGGCAGAGAACAGAAGTTTAGGGAATCAAGGTCAACATTCTCTACTTATCTAAACACTACACATACACACATACACACACACGCGCATAGGCATGCACGCAGGCACACACATGCACACACACAAAAACAAACAAAAGGAAAGCAAAAAATTGCCAAAACAAAACACAACAGCCGTAGTAGCTCTTTATGTTAAATTAATTTTACTATTGGTATAGTTTTAAATTATTATTTTACAAATTAGAAAACAAAGACTACAGAAAAATGACTTAAATTAAAAAAGTGAGGAAAATCTAAATTATAAACTATTATTCTTTAGAACTTGTGTTTTTAATTTAGCAGTATAATAAGCATTTTTAGATTGTGAACTACCTTAACAGTATCACTATTCATTTGGATAGTAATGCTTATGCAATCTGCAACAGTAATGAATCTATTAAAATACTTTAAAGACTTGCTATTTCTAACTTAATTTGCCCAATTTTATCCATAGTTTCCAACAAAGCGTAAGAAAATATAATTTCTCAATAAAGAGGTTTAATAGAGAGAACCCATTAATTTTGATCAACATGTCTTCTAAATCAAAATTGTTCCTATATTCAAATACTAAGAACACTTTTAATCATCAGTACTGATAAAACCAAACATATATTAACATTAATATAATGCTGTTATATAGAACCTGTTATCTCTATTACATAAGGACATAATTCATTTTGACATAACTATTTTCAGTATTATAAAATTCAACACCCTTAACTTGTTTTATACAACAAAATAATAGTGTCATTATGAAGTTATACCCTAAATCTTATGACTTCCTTTAGAGCTTGGGAGAAGCATGTGTACTAAATATTGAAAGACGTGTGTGTGTGTGTGTGTGTGTGTGTGTGTGTGTGTGTGTGTGTGATTTGTGTTAATGTGTGGTATCATCTCTATATCTTGTTTAAAATGTTTTGAATATCTTATTCCATTATTTTCCTTTGATCAAGAAATCAACGTATTCGGCCGGGCGATGGTGGCGCATGCCTTTAATCCCAGCACTCGGGAGGCAGAGGCAGGCGGATCTCTGTGAGTTCGAGACCAGCCTGGTCTACAGAGCTAGTTCCAGGACAGGCTCCAAAGCCACAGAGAAACCTTGTCTCAAAACACCAAAAAAAAAAAAAAAAAAAAAAGAAATCAACGTATTCTTACAAAACTGCTAAAATAGTATAGAGTCTATACTTTGAACTTTGATTAGAGTTACATTTTAACTTGTGAAATATCCCTATATGGCTTGATGTCTCAGAAGTTATGAGCACTTGCAAACCTTGTAATATTTCTTAGACCTCATTTTTCAACCATAAAGACTTTCTTCAGATCATTAAATATGCTTCTTAAATCACCTTATAATCAATATGTTGGCACATATTATGTGTGTTCTAGGGAGTATTTTGTTTGTTTTTTTCTAGTTTGCCATGGCAAAATCATTTTCTCATTAAGGAAAAAGTGCTATAATATGGTGTTTTATTTCTTGAATTAATAAATACAGTATTAGTATTTAATTATTAAAATAAATAAAACACAAGAGAAATTATATGGAACTTCATCAAAATCACAGAGAACAATCCTCACTGTGGGATAGCCAAAAAATGATTACACAGAGATTGCTTTTAGGTAGGTTAGGAGCTACTCATAAGGAAGATAAATTCATTTACATTTGGTAAGTATTTTTATCTTTAAATTACTTACCATGAATCATCATGATACATTCATTGATATGATATGATGATGTAATCTTGGTAAAGATGAAAGTGTTTGACACGTTAATTTATTAACACAGGGCAATTAGATATATGTTGATGGTCCAAACAAGTACAAATCATTATGCAAATATATCAAATTAATTTTGATTCTCTTGGGGGTTTTTTTGAATTACATAATGAGATCACTCTCACAAACACACACCATATACAAATGTACACAACACTAAATTGATAGTTTCAGATTAATCAATTACCACAAATGAAAAGAATTCTCGTCCATCTTCATTGCATGACTAAATATCCTATTATAAAACTCTAATTATTGATAATACTCTTATATTACATAACATGGGAACTTTCAGACATGAAGAATCAGGTTTAGTTCTATGTTTTTATGCCATCTGATGAAGTACTCAGTTATGAAGAGGTGTGGGTGTGGGACAATGGGCATGATCCACTGATAATAAACTTGGGGAAAATTAGCAAGGCCTGTGCAGATTATTATCTGTGTTCCTGTGTCTTCAGAGATAAGGATGTCCTTTCCTCCCAGGACAAACCAGGCACTTATCACAGGAGGATCCCATAACCTCCTTCAGGAAGAGGGCAGAACCCCTTTTCTGACTTTCATAACCTGCTTCAGGGAAGAAGGGCAGGAAAAGGTCAGAATGTGACCTTCCTGCTTCTGCCATTTTCTCAAATGCCAATCTGTCATTTTTTGGTGGAGGATGTGTTGTTCTCATCTCGTCAGTGTCTAGTCCTACACAGTCAGCTAGATAAATGTTATAAAATGCAATAATTATAACGTAGAGATACACATATTTTGCATCACATGATAAAGGAAGATGCAGCCTCCATGTAATTTTTTGATACTTCTAATTAAACAGTAAGGAGAAGTTAAAGTTTGTTGGTGCCTAAAAAGTTAAAGAGGAATATTCTTGGACTGAGTTAAGGGATATTTTCTGTGTTATTTTTTGCTTTTTCTGATATTCTCCCCCTTCTCTCTCATGCACACACACATGCACAAACACACATACTATTCTGCCAATATGGCTTGAGATAAATAGCATTTTTCTTGCTGAAAATGTTATGACAATAAGAAGCAGCAAATTTCTCTGAATTAAATAATAATCACAATTACAACTGCTAACTTCTGCTAAGTACAGGACAGTGTCCACCATAGAAAGAGCACAGGGGTTTCTCTTTAAAAGATGGCTTCACCACAAACATGTATTATTATGATGATGTTTGTAAATATGAGCATATTGTTTTTGGCATCAGTTTCATTTCACTTGAAAAAATGTTACAAGAACAGTTTTAAATTCACAAATTTATTTTAACCCACATCTTGATTTCTACTACACAGTTGAATCAAAATTTACTACCTGAGATTCATAGAAAAAAAAAGACCTCTTAATTGTGTTTGTAGGACCCAGCCATGACAAGCTCAAGGTAGGCCTGAGTCTCAATTTACCCTAGGGTATTACATGATTCTAAGAAAGACAACAAACTGAGACTACCAGGCTTCAACCAGGACCAGACCATCCAAAAGAAATCCCTAGCATTCTAATCATTGTAGAAGGCATCCTCTGCCAGCACACACCTAAGCCTATTCACCAAGGAGGAAGTTCCTAAATTGCAGTCCTTGTCACCTGTCAGCACACACCCATAGCTTTCTCCAGGACACTCCTAGATAAATGTCAGCTAATCAGGGCTCCTGAAACTTAGTAATCTCTCACTCATAGCTCTTATACTTTAAAAACCCAACCTCAACTAAGCTCAGGGCTCTTCAATCATTCCATACATTGGACACATAGAGAGTCCAAGTTTGCAAACCTGTATAAGAAAAAGTTAAAAAGTTTAAAAAGTTTTAAAAGTCTTCTTGAAAGTTTAAAAAGTTTTAAAATCTTTTTAAAAGTTTAAAAAGACTCTTTGCTTTTATGTACAGGACTCAGTTTCCTAGTTGGTTTATGGGGGATTCCATGATCTGGACATAGCTGTGTTCTCTACTGTTGTGGTTGGTAAATAATGACTCACCAAACACAAAAGTGGTAATTTCTTCATTGTTGTTCTTATTTATGTCTAACAAATTCACAGAAAAAGAAAAAAATATGTATTAGCTTGATGTTAATGGATTAACTGACACTGTCACAAAGGGGGAATCAACTTTATATCAGACCTGGAACACTGAAGAGAACAATGCAAGGAAATGAGAGGAAGAGAATTAAGTATAAGCATGAATATTTACTCTACCATGAAGAAAATCATCATATCGCTTGAGATTATTATTTGTGGAGATTGGATCGTAGGTAATACAGTAATCAGTGATTTTCTTTCCCCTTTTGTTTCCCTATTTTAGGAAGCAATTCATGAGCTATGGACACTGTGCTTGTTACATAGACTCCTATTCAGTCTCAAGGGAATGAATAAGGCTTCCTTCCCAATAATTGTACAGGATATCTATAGAAAGAGACATTTATCATGTTGAGTTCACATATTCTATAGACCCTGGAATACTGTAGAGAGAATAAAGAACACTTCCAGTATAGGCAAAGAAGAAAAAGCTTCCTGAAGCAAGAACAAACAAAGCCACCAGAAAAAAAAATGAGTAAGAAATTTTGAGAGGCATCACTCTGTTGTTTTTAACTATTTAGGTAAGTTACAAAACCAGCTATTACTATAAAGATAATTTGGTTTAGGTTTTTAGGACTTACAAATATCAGAACAAACATAAGATGTCTGGTGTGGCTAAAGGTGTTCCAAAGACATTGAGAAGCTTTTAAATTAGTTTTAGAAAGTGTGAGACATAATGATTAATATTTACTTAACTGTACATAATATAATTTTAAATATGAACCAGAAAATACTGCTATAATTTTAAACAAGTGTATTCACTTTAAGTTATAATAAGGTGTACTTAAATTTATCTGTGACCTAGGTTTCATTTTCTATTTTTAAATACTTTTAACAATATCATGCCCAACCATATATACGAAACATATTTGACATGATAAAAAATGTATACAAACCACTTTCACATCCACATATATTCTCTGCCACACTTAAATAAATAGCATATTTATTTAGCTATGATATAGATTTACAGATATTTACAACTATATACAAGCACAGATATTTATATGCTCCCAACTCACCTTTATTGAGCAGGGAGATGAGTTTATACATCCATCTTTCCCTTATTTTTTGAATACAACATCTAGAATGGTAGCACCAAAATTCATATTAGTACAGTGATTTGATTTACTTGCCACTAGACAGCTATCCACAGCTGTTTAACAGACATTAATTTATGGGTATATTTGTCACTTTCAACATTTTACATAATATCTACTTGACTTTACCCCAGGACTATTGTGTCTCTAGTTGGCATTGTCTAGGTGGAGACCCAAAAATGTGAGTCAAAAATTACACTTTGTCTAAAGGTCAACAAGTTTGAGTTTATTTTCTCTCTCAAAGTTTTTGACAAGTGTGTCTACACACCCTGAACTAAGGTGTGGGTAAAGTTTTGGACATTAAGACAGCCCATAGAGGTGCATCACCTCCACCCTGACCAAAGGTCAAGGAATTCAAGCATCTTCTATTGAAATAAGACATTTGACCTATGAAACAGTTGCTTTTGGGATACTTGGTCAAGGGTATATTCACTGCCTAAACAACAGAATGCTTAACTCAGGATATAGTTGTTTGATGTCTCAAGTATTAGCACAAATAACTGATCTGGTTATTCTTTGTGTCATGCTAAAGTAGTCTTTTGCTTTCTTCCCCATTTTTTACTGAGGTATAAAAGTGTATGAAAAATAAGGAGTAGCAAACTCAAATCTCAGTATGCAGGGTGCACGGAGATGCACTCCCAATACTATCTTATGTCTCTGTGTTTCTTTCTTATCTCTGTTTCTCCTATTCAACATTTCTAATCCTTATGTTCAACCCTTGAATGTCCAAACCTACGGCAGAAGGATCACGGCAGAAGTCACCCGCAAAAGGTGGTTTCCGACACTCGGTTTCTAATAACTCTGCTCTACCTGTTCTAGTAAGCGATACACATTTGCCTTTACTTTTGCTCCTACACTGGTTTCAAAAACAGATCTCTTTGGTTTGACTTCTAAATCTTCCAATAGGTGGTCTGCTACACTCTGCTACTCAACCCACATTTATAAAAAGTAGCTATTCCTCAGTTTTCTAGATTACTGTAATGTTTTTACCTGAATTTTTTTTCTTTGTCTGATTCTCTGAACTACCTTCTTGATACCACAGCCAAAGTATTTAACATTATCCCAAAGATGCTATGGAGTTATGATGCCTATCTCTTATCACACATTTTGTTTATTTCTTCAGATTCAGTCTTCTGGATTCTCTTTTGATTAAAATATGCAAGCAAGTTTATTTCCTCAAAGCCTTTTGAATAGGGGTGTCTGCCTCTTACTGAAAGAACTGAAAGCTTACACAGATTGCAAACGTAACTGAAAAGTTTCACTCAGGTAAAAGAATATTTGTAAGAGATGAACATTCCTTAGGACTGTGTTTGATGCTTCTTTTAACGGTGTTCAAGAGAATGAGAGATTTGATAAATTATGGAGAGAAGTGAGTTTGGTTCTCTTCTTTGATGGATGTATTAAATCCTATTATTTCTTCTTTACTACTGTGCATGTCATTTTCCATAATGAATTTGATTTTTATAGGTGGGTATATGATGATAAACAGGGAATTCTTAGAAGTTCTCTTGAGGACACTGTTGCTTTATGAGTCACACATTGTTCCATTTTCTTCAATACCCATATCAACAGATTAAGAGTTACTATGAGCTAAGTTTTATTTCAATTATTCTTCATTAATTTTAAAAAATTATCTATTTGTTTGTTTGTTTGTCTTTTCTATTCAATGATGGAGGAAGGTCATTGGTTAATTAAATAAAGAAGCTGCTTGCCCTGATAGGTTAAAACATAGGTGGGAAGAGTAAACAGAACAGAATGCTGGGCGGAAGAGGAAGTGAGGTCAGACTCGACAGCTCTCCTCTCGGGGGCAGACGCCTCAGAGAGACACAATGCTCCACTCTTGCGGGCAGAGGCGAGAGCTCTGCTCTCTGAGGCACAGGCGATGAAGCTCCGTCGCAGGATGGACGTAGGCTAGAATCTCCCCGGTAAGACCGGTGCTCACAGATTATTAGAGATGGGTTGATTGGGATATCAGAATTAGCCAGTAAGGGCTAAAGCTAAAGGGCCAAGCAGTGTTTAAAAAGAATACAGTATCCGTGTAATTATTTCGGGTAAAGCTAGCCTTGCAGGCAGCGGGGTGCTGGGGACCCAGCCCCGCCGCACCTAATACAACAATTCAATACATCCTAACTGCTTCCTCCTCTCCCTTCCTACTCCAAACCCCTATTCCCCCTCTCTTCAACATTCACTTCTATCCCATTTCTCTTCAGAATAGAACAGGGGTCCTAGGATATCAACATAACTCAGCATAACAAGATTCAGTAAAACTGGGCATATATCCTCATATCAAGGATGGACAAAGCAACCCAGTAGAAGAAAATGGGTCCTAGAAGTGGGAAAAAGACTCAGAGACATCTCCATTCCAATTATTAGGAGTCCAATAAAATCCCCAAGCTAAAGACTGACAGCTTATATGCAGAGGACCTCTTGAAGTTCCACTCAGGCTCTCTGCTTAATGATTCTATCTCTGTTAGCCACTCCAAACCCTGCTTAGTTGATTCTGTGGACTTTTCTCCTGGTGCCCTTGAACCCTCTGGCTCCTATATAGTCTATCCCTCTTCCTTCCCCCTTTAGTAGAATTCCTCAAGCTCCACTTAGAGTTTGGCTGCGAGTGCGATGAAAATTATGGTAGGTGCTGATCCTACAACAAAATGTCATTAGGAATCTTTTCATTGCCTTTTTTTTTTCTTTTTTGTAAGTTGTGTTTGGTTCTACCCTAGGTCTCTGAGCAATCTCGTTTACAGATCCTGATCATCTAGGCAGTCTTGGGCATGAGCTCCCTCTCGTAGTGTAGACCTCAGGATCTACCTCAAGACCCAGCTATACAAGTCTAGAGCATATAAAAAATGCACCATCCTCCCACAAGAACATTTGTCTAGCTCTGTTAATAGTAGATTTATTCATAATATTCAGGAGCTAGAAACAACTCGGATGTCCCTCAACCAAAGAATGGGTAATGAAAATGTATTATTTTACACAATGGAGTATTACTTAGCTGTTAGAAAAAAAAATGACAATTGAAATTTGCATGCAAATAGATGGAAGTAGAAAAAAATCATTCTGAGCCAGGCAACCCAGACCTGGAGAGACAAACATGATATTTACTGACTTCTAAATGGATACGAACTGTAAAGTAACGGAAAACCACACTATAATCCGTAGACCCAGAGAAGTTAGATAAAGAGGAGAGCTCTAGGAGGGATACATGGACATCCCTGAGAAGAGGAAAGAGAATAGATTGTGTGGGTAGACTGGGGAGCAGGTAGGGACTGGAACAAAAGGAATCAAGGCTGAGCATGATATCCCAACGTAGGGAATGGGATCCAAAGAGCCAGTTCATGCACCAGGGACCCAGTGCCGGGGGCTCACAAAATGATCAAGCCACACAACTGTAACCAATATTCAGTGGACCTAGTTCAGTCAGTCCCCAGCTGTCAGTCCAGAGTCCATGAGCTACCAATAGCTGGGGCCAGCTGTCTCTGTGGGTTTACCCATTATGTTCTTGACCCTCCCTTTCTCACATAATCCATCCTTTCTCTTTTCCACTTTACTCCAGGAGCTTGGCCCAGTTCTTGGCTGTGGATCTGTTTCCATCAGTTACTAGACGTGGTTCTATGGTGTCAATTAGGGTAGTCATCAGTCTGATTACAGAGAAGGCCAGTTCAGACACCCTCTTCTCCATTGCTAGGAGTCTTAGGATTCAAGAAAATAATACAGTGTGATAAAAATTATTATTAAAATTTATACATGTCAATTATCAGTTCTAAAAGGTAGAATATTTTAGAAGGGTATTGAGCCAATGAACAAGAGGAATAATAGGAAGCAGTCACACATTTCAGATGTCATAATATTTGGTACAGTGTCTGCCAGGACAAATATGGAAACCTAAAGCTGCATGTGAAGTATTGCAGCCCAAGTAAACCATGTCCATACAGACATGACAGTTTCCAGGAAGTATCATATTGGTGGTCAGGTGAAATATCTGTTTTTGTCTTGTCTAGATTAAAACTTTTCTCCTTCGGCTGGGATTTTCGTATACTCTTTATACAATTCACTTGCTTTTAAAAATTGTTTAGTGCTTGATCTTTCTTTTATTTTATTGTATATTTTTCTATGTGAAATCAAACCTTTTTAAGTGAATGTCTATAGGCTTTCCATTTTCATTGAATTCTACAAAGTATATATGCTTTAAAATCATAGCAAGTTTATTTCCCATCTTGCAACTCTCATTTCAGCCTAGTGAGTGTTTCACTGTTTTTGTGTTACTATATTTATTCGGAATTGTGCATTCTGCCCTTACATGATAGCTTCCTAGAATAAATAAATTGTAAAAGTGTATTATCTCTCTTGTATTAAATCATGGCACAACCTATGCTTGTTTTTCTAAATTCTCCTTAGTAGTAGTGCATGGATATTAACATTTGATTCTTTCCACAGCTGCTTGAGGATTAGACTAGCTGCACAGAAAGCTTCAACATTTTATCGGAGCAAAACCAAAACTGCAATGAATTATTTTAGCTTAGCAAGATCTCATCATTACTGAAATACTTTATTATTTTTGGTGTCATTACTTTCGGTAATACTGATGCTTTTTATAGCTTTAATTTGGGCAACTGTGAAGAATCATTATGTTTGTAGAGCTAAGATAGTCAAAGAGATAAGAAACCAAATTAGGAAAACTTCTGAATTAAAAAGAAAATGATAGCTGTATTTCTGGTAAAGAAATTAAGTATAATGAAAATACAGCTCACAAAATTATCTTTCTGAAAACAAATTTGATTAGGTTACTTTACTGATTAAAAAACTGCAGTGATTCTCTACTGCCTAGAACACTTGTCTACATGTACCTTACAGCTTTTCACACAGTCATTCCAATAAACAAGGCAGAGAAAGTCCTCTGGTTTTGTGGGTGTAGAGATCTAGTTGAGGTAGTTATGTGTTAATCATAAAACCATACCTTAAACAATAATATGTTTGCAGACTAGAAATATTTACAAGGTAAATTAAGTATAAATTTGTTTATTTTCAGCCGCGCAGTGATGGAACACGTCTTTAATCTCAGCACTCGGGAGGCAGAGGCAGGCTGATCTTTGTGAGTTCGAAGCCAGCCTGGTCTACAAGAGCTAGATCCAGGACAGGCTACAAAGCTACAGAGAAACCCTGTCTTGAAAAACCAAAAAGAAAGAAAGAAAGAAAGAAAGAAAGAAAGAAAGAAAGGAAGGAAGGAAGGAAGGAAGGAAGGAAGGAAGGAAAGAAAGAAAGAAAGAAAGAAAGAAAGAAAGAAAGAAAGAAAGAGTGAGCTTGTTTTGGCAACTAAGACTGTAAGTTTATCAACCATTAATAGCCTGTAAGTAAAATCTATCCTCCTTTTTTTCTTTGTATTTTTTATTGAACAGAGATGACTATCAACTTTTTATTTATAGCTGATTTTATACAGCAACGCTAAAAGAGCACATGGCCCACAGATCTTAGAGCTTTCCTCTAAGCAGTAGTTCTGTCATTTGGTATGTCTGCTCTCACAATCTTTTGCCAAGTAAGGAAGATTCCAGCCAAACTAAGTGAGTCACATGTTACCATACAGTTCCAGCTTTGCAACAGTTTTACATTTCTCCAGAACTCCTTCATGGGACTCTTCTTTTTACTTCCCATATACTTCTTATTGTGAAAAGCAGGGTACTCTTCATGATTTTCATGGGGTTTTTATTAGATCTATCTGGTTCAAAAAAAAAACAATGTGACTGCTAGGAATCTGACTCCAAGTAGAGATGGTGGAAGGGACGATGCCACACGAATAGTTATCAATAGTATTAGCCAAATGGAAGGGTTTAAAAGTCTACAAAATCACAGTGCCAGCAGCACAGTAAATATCTTCCCTTACATATGTCTTTGTCCTAGTAGTTAAGGTCTCCCTATCATTTTATAAAATGAGAAACACATATCCACACTCTTATGTTTTGCTGAAGCTGGTATTGCTATCATGTAATTTAGAAATGTAATCCAATCTATCAGGTTCTTATTTCTCTATTAGCAATAACTCAGAAATCTTAAAGGCAGTTATTAATAACACTAGCAAGCAAAAAGAACATTTGTCATCCATATTTTGCCACATAATTAAATTATTAAATTAAATTATATTAAAACTCACACTAATGCAGTTGCAGAAGACATTAAAGAGTTCTATGCTCTGTAACAGGCAGACATTATGTTTCAAAAAACGTTGTTTGATCATAATTTGTGCATATTTGGTTGTAGGAGATACTAGCACTAAGTAAACGGGACAACTTATTATTCATTACTCAAAGAGAGAAAATCTAGGGAATAGAAGTTTCCACAATCTTAAAATACTTATGTTTAAACAAGATAGCACAGAAGACACAGTATTTTTCTGCATAGAACCAGATAATAAAGACTGTCTGCTTTATTAAATAAACCTATACTATTAGCTGTCCAAATATGCAGTTTGATGTGAGAGTAGTCACAGGCAGTTTGCAAACAATTTAAATATGTATACCTCCAGATAAAAATTTATTTATAAAAATTTGTTTTGTTCCACAGTTAACTAAAAGATTGCAAAGCTTCAAATTCTCAATGATCCTATAGACCTATATAACCAAAGTATCTGTTGCCATGATTATTTAAGCAGACATGGTGATGAAAAGGGAGCTGAGAATTCTACATCTGGATCAACAGGCAGCCGAAAGAAAGAAAGCCACTGGCTTGGGCTTGAGCATTAGAAGCCTTAAAGTCCACAGCCAGTGACATATTTTCTCCAACAAGGCCTAATGCTTTAAAATAATATCACTCACTATGAGCCTATGGAGCCCAATTTCATCAAAACTACCATAAACCATCACAAATAATTCAAAATATTTTTAAAGATTTAATCATTAAAATTCTTCATTAATAACCCCCACACTCAGGAGTCAGAGGCAGACAGATCTCTATGAGTTTGAAACAAGCCTGGTCAATAGAGGGAATTCCAGGACTCCTAGTCCTACACAGAGAAGCTTGGCACATTGTTCTATCTGTTGGTGTTCCTTGCTAGAAAAGTGCACTTGTGGCTAACAAAACTGCCTATGCATCTGACAGGAGAGAGAGATTTTTTTTAAAAAGTAATGGCTACCATGATGAGAATGGAAAGACAGAACGGGAAAGAAACAAGAAACAATGGGCAATTATTTTAAACATTTTTTTAAAATTTTTATTTATTTATTTATTAAAAATTTCCACCTCCTCCCATGTCTCTCCCACTCCCCCATTCACTCCCCCTCCTTCTCCAGTCCTAAGAGAAGTCAGGGTGTCCTGCCCTGTGGGAAATCCAAGGCCCTCCCCCCTCATCCAGTTCTAGGAAGGTGCACAGCCAAACAGACTAGGCTCCCAAAAAGCCAGTACATGCAGTAGAATCAAAACCCAGTGCCATTATGATTGGCTTCTCAGTCCACCCTCATTGTCAGCCATATTCAGAGAGTCGGGTTTGAACACATGCTCGTTCAGTCCCAGTCCAACTGGCCTTGGTGAGCTCCCATTAGATCAGTCCCACCGTCTCTGCGGGTGGACGCACCCCTCATAGTCCTGACTTCCTTGCTCATGTTCTCCCTCCTTCTGCTCTTCATCTGGACCTTGGGAGCTCAGTCCAGTGCTCCAATGTGGGTCTCTGTCTCTATCTCCATCCCTCAGCCAGATGGAGGATCTATGGTGATATGCAAGATATTCTTCAGTGTGGCTATGGGATAAGGCCAATTCAGGCACCCTCTCCTCTGCTGCCCAAGGACCTAGTTGGGGAAATCCCCTTGGACACCTGGGAAGCCCTCTAGAGCTAAGTCTCTTATCAACCCTAAAATGGCCCCCTTAATTAAGATATCTTCTTCCCTGCTCCCATATCGACCCTTCCTCCATCTCAACCATACCATTCCCTCAAGCTCTCCCCAATCCTCCCCTTCTCCCTTCTCTTTCCCCATCTCCCATTACCCCCAATCCACTCCCACCCCCCTGATCCCAACTTTTGCCCAATGATCTTGTCCACTTCCAATATCCAAGAGGATAAATGTATGTTTTTCTTTTGGGTTCACCCGCTTATTTATCTTCTCTGGGATCACGAATTATAGGCTCAAAGTCCTTTGTTTATGGCTAGAATTCACTTATGAGTGAGTACCTACCATATTCATCTTTTGAGGTCTGGGTTATCTCACTCAGTAAAGTGTTTTCTATTTCCATCCATTTGCATGCAAAATTCAAGATGTCATTGTTTTTTACCACTGAGTAGAATTCTAATGAATATATGTGCCACACCTTCTTTATCCATTCTTCTATTGAGGGGTGCCTACGTTGTTTCCAGTTTCTGGCTATTACAAATAGTGTTGCTATGAACATAGTTGAACAAATGCTTTTGTAGTATGATTGGGCATCTCTTGGGTATATTCTGAAGAGTGGTGTTGCTGGATCTTGAGGTAGGTTGACTCCCAGTTTCCTGAGAACCCGCCACACTGATTTCCAAAGTGGTTGCATAAGTTTTCTTTCCCACCAACAATGGATAAGTGAGTCGTCTATTGTAAACATTATTACAAATTTAGAAAGTAAAAACTGGTTGTAAAATTGTTCATCAGACCATTGAATTTGTATGAATAAATATGGCCCTGTCGGTCCCAAAAAACTTGCATAAATAATAACAGGTGATCAGTGTCTTCTTGGTGCCAACTTCACACACCTGTCCCACATCATCAAACCTGTCTGAACAAGGCTTTCAGCACCTCCAGCTGTGTTAGGAGGTTGCCATGAGATAAATAAGTTCTGCTGGAAATGTTTTCCCTACAGTGATATTAAACTAACCACACACTGAGAAGCAATAGAGCTAAGTGACCATTGCTAACCTTCCTAAAACTGTACATTAAATAAGTCATTTTAAGTAATTTTCTTAGGTATTCCATCACAGTGACATAAAATCAATACAACTAAGGATTTGAAAATAATATTAAAACTAGAATTTAGGTATTTTCATAAATCAGTTCCCCAAGACTTATAAATGGCTTTATTTTGACAGCATATCTATACAAATTTTGAATGAAACTATGGCCTTTAACAATTATACACTTTGAATTTTAACATTTTTGATATTTACCTCATTGCAATTATTCTCATCCAACACTGCATATTCTTCTATGAATTTTCTAAATTTGTTATTTTTTCTTCTACCATAAGATGTAAGGCTACCTTTCAAATCTATAGCATCAAGTCACTATGAATGCATGGAATAAATTATCAGGTTATTTATTCATACTGATTTTTGTCAGAAGATATTAAATGTGTATGAGTAATTTGTCCATTTCTCAAACATATAATCAGTGAAGTAAACAGTGGCAGGTGGGCAGCATCTAGAATAACCTAGGATGAAATCCCCTGAGCATGCCTGTAAAGGATTATAAAGTTTAGTTTAATTTAGGTAGGACAAACCTTAGCTGTGGATGCTGTAATTAAATGTGTTACAGTATCTGGACTGAATAAAAGGAAGAAAATAATCTGATCACAGGCATTTATCCTTCTTTGCTCATGACTATGGGCATCATCACATGTCCAGCTGTGTCAAACACCTTCCACTGAGTTTTCCCTCAAGCCATTGGTCAAAATAACCTCACCTTTGAGATGCTTTTATCACATGTTTCTCATAACAACAAAGCTAGCAACATTTGTAAGTATTATCATCCACATTTTACAGAGTATAAAAAAAAAGAAAAGACCAAAGTTTGTAACTTGCCTAATGAACAGCAGCATTTAAGTGTGGAACAAAATAGAAACGCAGCTTTCTGTAGTGTTCTTGTGCTAAAATACTGTGCCGTGCTTTGGTTCTTTCATATTTTATTATTAAAATATTCTTATCCATTAATAAATGTCTGCATATAATATGGTTTCACATTAATTAACAAAGTTGCTTGAAACTAAGTTCATTTAATATCTGCTAATGGTTTAAACTCTTTATTTT
>NC_022031.1:28347343-28355152 GCF_000317375.1 Microtus ochrogaster
GAATATCTTGCATATCACCTTAGAATCTTCATCTGGTGATGGATCAAGACAGAGACGGAGACCAAACTGGAGTACCGGACTGAGCTCTTAAGATCCAAATGAGGAGCAGAAGGAGGGAGAACATGAGCAAGGTTTAAACTCTTATATTTGTTAATATACAGAAAATGATATCTCAGACTGGGAACTTTAAATTGCTCAAAATTTGGGAAATGTCTTTCAGTAGTAAAATATGTCGATGATTATATTTGATTTAACGAATCTTAGTTTTATTTATATTGCAGCAATAAAAACCATGACCAAAAGCACCTTGAGAAGGAAAGGGTTCACTTCAATTTAGAGTTGTACTCCACTGTGAAGGGGATTCAGGGCAGGAACATAAGCCAGGAACATGAAGGCAGGAACTGAAACAGAAGCCATAAGGCAATGAATGCTACTTAGTACCTTGCTCCTCTTGGTTTGCTCAGATTGCTTTCTTCAACAGAGTTTGACTCTTTGTCCAAGGATGGTACCACCCACAGTGAGCTGGGTCGTCCATATCCATCATCAAACATGAAAGTGCCCAATGAGCTTTCTACAGGGTAATCTGATGGCAATATTTCCACCTGAATGAATCTCAGGACATACCTGTAAGAGACGAGTTAATGCACACAATTGAGAATTATTTTGTGGGACAGCCACAAAGGTATCAGGCTTTACAATACTTTACTGAAGCATAATTGATGTACAAGCATACACATATTTAATGATGCATTTTGGAGTGTTTTTTCTATGCAAATATACATGAAATCTCCACCACAGGTAAATTCACTCATCAGTAGTTACCCTGACTGTTTGTGTTTTCTGTTGTTCATGTTGTAGTTGTTATTATTTTGATAGACTCTCACTAGGTAGCCCTTGCTCTGGTTACAATAGAATTCACTATGTAGACCATGGTGGCCCCTAACTCAGAGACATTAGCCTGTTTCTACCTACTGAGTTCTAGAGTTAAACGTGTGTACTACCACACCAAGCTTGGACATTTTCTATGTCTTTAGATCAGATGTTGTATAAGACACAACTGTTGGCTAGGATGTGGAGAAAATGGAGCCACTGAGCCTTCTTTGTGGTCATATAATATTGTGAAGCTACCCACTGTATAAAAGTTTTGACTTTTTCAAAAATAAAAATATTATGGTACCTAGAAAATTTCCCTTTATGTTTATCTGGAGATGAAATTACATTAATAAGACAAAAGTTACCCGTACTCAAATACACAGTGGTACAATATAATAATAAAATGTAGAAGTAATGTTTATATTAATTGACATTTAGGGCACAGAAGGCAATAATTGCATTTGGTAGAATAATTTTAAACCTGAGCTATGAAAGAAATCTTGCCATTATGTTGCATTCTTGATAATTTGGACTACCTCACACAAAGAGAAACATGACAGTCAAAAAAAGATAAAGAATTCATGATTGCACTTATATGAAACATTTAGATCATCAAACTCATGGTAGCAAAAGTAATGGTAATTGTCTGCTCCCAAGAATAGTAGGAAGTGGGTATTGTGCCATGGGAACAAAGTTTTATTTAAACTAGATGGATAACTAGATGGATAAATTCTGGATACACTTTGTACCTGCAAAGCATATTTAATACTTGTTAAAGGACATCATGTTTAGTGGTTTTAAAAATAAAAAAGAAAGTAACTGGAATATTTTCGCTTCAAATTTTGTTACTAAAAGCATCTTCTCCAAGAATTTTACTTTCTTACATTCTTAGTGAGTTGCAAGGTAGGGGAACTTCAACTTCCCTCATTGTATATATTCATTTTACATGACGTTTTGTTACATCACGACCCTTAAACACAATTACACATTGTAAATTGAGAATATCCACCACAATAAGCCTAAAACATACCTTTCTCACCTCTCCATTCCCATTAGTCTACTTTGTTCCCCTATTTTTTCATCTAACAGTTCCAGTATTTCTATATTTTGATTAAGGAAATTTGATATTCCTAGACGGGATTTCTGAGTAAGTTAAAAAACAATGATCTAGTATAAGCATAGGCAAGAACTTTTTGAACAGGACACCAGCTATTCAAAAATAGTGCATATGACTGGTGATTTCGTCCTTATAATATTAAAGATATTCTTAGTGAAAACAAGGCTGACAAAACAGGAGAAAATGTTTGTTTGTTATCCATCTGGTAGAAGAATTATATCTAGACAACACAAAGAACTAATCAACAACAATAATAGCAAAAATAACAACAAAATTAAAAACTATAAATATTTAACAAACATATGAAAATATTTAGAATCAATGGCTATTAGAAAAATGCAAATTTAGTCATTAGAGTTTTATCTAACCCTGTCCAAATGGCAGTCATCCAGAAAACAAATAAATGTTGGTCTTGATTTGGAACAAAAGAACCATTATAAATGCTGGTAAGGCTATAAACTAATATAGCCATTCTGAAAATCAAAAGCTATTCTATGAACTGTCTGTATCACTACCTGGTGTCTACCCACATAAGTCCAAGACAACACATCTCAGGTACACTTGGCAGATTGATATTTTCTACATCACTGTGCACGTAGATACATTATCTAATCAAACTAAGTCTCTATAAACAGAGGAATGAATAAGGAGAGCATGCCTATAGACATATAGAAGTTTCTACCTATAAAGAAGAGTGTAATCATGCTAGTTTTAGAAAAAAAAATGATGCTGTTGGAAATAACTATACTGGCAAATTAAACTAATCTCAAAATGAAAAGATATCATACTTACTTTCATATGTTATCCCTACATGTTATAGAGATATGTGAAATCAAGCATATACCAATGACATGGATATAGAATAGAAACTGCCTAGCTCTTCTGATGTGTATGTATGTCATGTTTGTATATATTGGTGTATGTGTATAGATTTACGATATATATGTGAAATATATGTGTCTGTGTGTGATGTGTGGTGTGTGTGTGTGTGTGTGTGTGTGTGTGATGTGTGGTGTGTGGTGTGTGTGGGTGTGTTTAACCATTGATGCTATATACCTTCCCCAGTTATTCTCCACCTTGTTTTGTGAGAATGTCTCTCCGAACCTGTAGCTCTATGGTTTTGCTTGACAAAATGGCCAACAAGCTCCAGGTACCCTCTTGCCATTGCTTCCCAAGAGCTTGGGTTACAGAAGTGGATAACTGCATTCATCAATTTACAAGAGTGCTGGCAATCAGAACTCAGTGTTTCTATATATCTGGCAAGCATTTTACTGAATGAGACATTGTCCCAGCCACATTGTTTTATTTCAACATGAGGACATCTAAGTCTTAAAATAAGTAATGCTACTTTAACTTCTGTACTTTTTGACATGTTTCAAGACTTCAATCACTATAGTGAATAATAAAAGACAAAGTGTCTAGATTCCTGCCACTATGCTGATTTTGTAGTATATGTTTTCCAATTCTTCATTTGTTTAGCTCCTGAGTATGGCGTCTTTTTCTGTATCACTAAGTATATGCTTCCCTTCTGTCAAAGCACTCTTACCAGTACTTCTTAAAGAGCTAGCTGATGGGCTGTCAAATCCCTTATCCTGTTTTAACTAAAGGTACTTTCTTTTTATCCTCAAATATGATAGTTTGTGTTTCAAAGATGTCATTCCAAAGCATTCCTGGCTTTTGAATGCTGGTGCTGAGAAGTCTGCTGTGATTTTGCTGGGCCTTCCTTTCCTCCTCATGGATACTTCCTTCCTTTTTGCTATGTTGTAAGGTTTTCATATGTGGTGTTTTGACTATGGCACAATGTGGGGAAATTCTTAGGTCTCATCTATTTAGTCTTTTAAATATCTCCTTTCCTTAACTGGGGTCTCTTTCCTTAGATGTAAGGCATCTGGGGGATGATCATTGAAAATATTTTCTGTATTTATATTTAGTATGATATTTTCTATCTATGTCTGTGATTTTGGAGACCTGTTATTTTCATAAAGTCTGTAGAATTTTAATGTTACTTTTGTATGTTTTTACTAATTTTTCTTCATCCTGTCTGAATGTGATAATGTCCATGAGAAGTCCCATAAAAGACCACCAGAAACATATATAATCGACAAAAGCATTTAATTCTCAAGAGCAAAAATTCCAGCAGGTAAGCCTTAAAACCTTTTGACAAAGAAATGAAAGGACAACCCCAAGAGAAGCTCACAGCCTGCTTTTATGGAAGATTAGGGGAATTTTAGAGAGGAGAGGTTAGTTTGGGGGCTGATTTAAACTAAAATTTATGGATTGTTGTAGGTTTGGTAGGTGACTTTAGTGGTTAGGGACTTCTCCGGAGCACGGTGAGAAAAAATATCTTTAGCGAGAAAAGGGCTGTGGGGTGCCTACTGTTTGGCTACCCTGACTATTGGTATTTCTAAGAACTGCTTGTTCAGTTCCAGTAAACCAAAACTGAGGTCTAGTTTATGACTGGGCTATTAGGGACTTGTAATGGTATTCATTTGCCTCTCTCAAATGTTCTCATTATTTTACCTTCTTTTTGAGCGATTGTATTTTGTCCTCCACTTGATATACTCTGTTGGTGAGGCTTTCTATAGAGCTCTTTATTGGGCTTATTGAAGTTTTCATTTGCAGTATTTCAGTGTTTACCAAACATATATATTTCTTACTAAATTTCACTTTCATAATGTGTATTGACTTTATTATTTCATCCAGCTGTTTCTTTGTGAATTTTTAACCTCCACTTAGGGGTTTGTTTGTATCCTCTTTGATTTCTTCAACATACTTACAATCATTATTTTAAACGCTGGGATTTCACAGAATTCCTCCAACCTGAATCCACTCTGGTAGCATTAGCAATTTTCTAGGAGTCATTTTTCCTGAGCTTTTCACATTAATTTTTCCCCTTGAGACTTGCATATTTTGAGAGTTAGTCACTGGGTTGGCTTTATTTGGTTTTTAATCACTTTTAGAAAGTGTTTACAATCTTCAGGAATGAAGAGGTTAGTAGTGTAGTTGGGGTGTTGCTTTACTATGCTATACTGGTCTCTAGAGCACCAGGCTCAGTCCTTACTACTCCCATGGCAATGGGTTCCTGACTGCTAAAATCTCCCCTTTCATATGCTAGATGCCCAATGGATGTGCAGAAATTTACAAATGGCAATGTGACAGAACACTGATGGAACAGTGTGCACTAAGATACTGGTCATTATCACTGAGCACAAAGGGAGAAATTAGAGTAAGGATACTAATGTATATCAAGCTGATAGGAAAGGGTAGAAGAAGAAAAAGTAAATAAAGGGGAAAATGACAGAACAAGAGGGGTGGGGAGGGAATTTGGATTGAGTGGGAGACGAAAACAGAGTGGTAAATGATTACAAACAGATAAACAAAGAATACCTGATCCCAAGAGGCTGAGACAAGGAGACAAGCAAGAGAATATTTTAGAAAAATAAAATAGTTTTGTCTATCATGTAAGATGTTTACAAAATTAAGGTTGCTAAATAAATGAAATAAAAAAATTGTGACCCATACATATCTGGTATAGAGGCTTTATATACAACACATAAGCTAAAACATCTACTTTAATAATATTTAAATTTACCTATGTTGACATTTATGTATTTATTTGTTGGTGTTTTCTGAATCTTGCGAAATGAATCTGACTCTTTTTTAAAAAGAGAATATGAAATAAAGACATTGTGGCATGTTGGGAACCTATACAGGCTTTGAGGACACAAAGGACTGAGTAATAAAATCTGAATTTTGTGTAGTTTGGAAAAGTTCTATTACAATGAACATGAGTGCTGGAGAGAAGATTCAGGTAAGAAAAATATGAGAACTGTGTGAAGTTCCATCCTTTAAGATTGAAAGGCTGCAAAGTTGTATATGAGATGCTGATGGAAACTTGAAGTAGGATTCTCTTGGTGAAGGACAGAGAGGATTGTGCTAAATAGGTCCTAGAGATTATAATGAAAGTGTTTTTAAGAGGCTTGCATGGATGTGCAGCTGAGAATGCACCCGCCAGCTGTGCTTAAAGTATAGAGCAAGAGTTTCCATCAGTAATGGAAAGCACCATGTTGATCCTCGCAGCTCCAGTGAGACTGGAGATCTGAGCAGCAAATATCTTTGTTAATAAAATAAAATTTCTTTAAATTAAGCATACCTATCGCATCTTCATATAACCGTGTTCTCAAATGTGTATACACATAATATGTGAGCACATATTTACTTATGGTTTAATTCAGGATGAGACAATTAATAGTTAAATTGTTAAAAGTTTTATCAGAGATTAATCTTCATTTTCTAGTTTAATATTATTTAAAAGATTAAAAATGAAATCCTATTAAGATGCCGAGAATAAGCTAACATCATTATAGAAATTTTAGCGTATTGAACATCTTGGCAATTTTGTAGCTGATGCTTCTTTAATGGATATATAACTGCAGTAGAATTAACTATTGATTTTGAAATGTTGAGTGATAGTTAACAGGAGGTAAGTTAATGGGCAGAGTTGTATAATAACCGGTTGAGTAAATCTCCTTGGACATAAAATATAGCAGATTTTATTTAGCACCTTGAAAATACAGAGATAAACACCATAGCTCTCTGCTTTGGGGGTGTGATTGATGACCTCTGTCTTTGGTGGTATTAAGAACAGAGGGAAAGTTTAGCTATCAAAGCATGTATGCATCATTCAATGAGGAAGGTGAAGTGAGTACAATTCCTCCAGAGACAGCCGAGCATGTTAAGAAAAACAAGCGCTAAAAGTTAGATGCCTTATAAGTAAAATAATCAAGTGTGCAATGGATCATTGTAAACTAAAAACTAGATCCATCTATAGATTTTTTTCTTAGTTTTGAGCATAAAAATAATTTCTTAGCCAAACAATGTACCCTATTTTGAAAACATAAAAAATAAGAAAAAAAATTTAAAAAAATAGCAAGAATTAAAAAAAAAACGAAACATCAGTTAAATAAAAATCAACCAGAAAACACTCTGATTTTTTAAAAAATAACGCTAAATCTTTTACACATTAATAAGTAATTTAAATACGGGAAAAGTAGAGAAAAGCATTCATGTCAAAATATGTACAGTAAATGAGAGTGTATGAAGCTTTAACTATGTTGTTTTAGATTATGATGAATAAAAATCAGCTTGTGATTAGGAAAATAGTAAATGATATCTTAGATGACTGTCAAAAATATATTTTGCATGACTGGAGAGATGATTACTTTGGCTAAGAGCACTTGCTGCTCTTCCAGAAATGTGGGTCAAGTCCTGCCACTCCTGTGGCAGATTGCAACTATTAGTAACTCCAGTTCCAGTCGATCTGATGTTTCCTTCTGGTCTCTATGTTCTGCACATATATACATGTGAGTAAATACCTACCCACATAAAATAAAATAAGAACCAAACGAATGTATTTGCTACATTATTTTGCTAGAATGCCCTCACAGCTATCAAGGCAGCTGGCTGGAGAAAAAGGCTGGCGTTTATTCTAGCACCAGGTCTGCAGCAATAAAACAATTTTTAAAATTGTACATTAGCTTAGAGAAGCTATCCTAAGTCAGAAAAAGTTATATTGTAGGAATTTAAACACATTCTCTGTTGTCCATTCCCATTAAAGGCTGTGACAAATCTGAAAGCCCTCCTGATATCACTACGGCCCTGTGTCATAGGAAGGTGGTACAAACACATTTGGCTTTTAAAATTCTTTTATTTTTCCACTTGATTTTAGTCATAAAAATACACAAGCAAGTTTTATCCCAGGCTTTTCCAGACCCAGGTCAGCTGGCCTTGGTGAGTTCCCAGTAGAACATCCCCATTGT
>NC_022031.1:28355357-28356437 GCF_000317375.1 Microtus ochrogaster
AAAAAATACACAAGCAAGAAACGATAAGGAACGCAAACACCATGTATATCTTAAGTCAATCACTTTATTTATTGAAATCTAAACAAAGCTGCATTAATTATTAATTAATTTATACAAACTAATTTGATCCATGTTTTGCTTCTTGTTGTTTTTTTTGTTGTTGTTGTTGCCCCCCCCCCCAATTCACAGTGATACAGACTGCTGGGCCTGCTTCATGGATGTTTTATTTCAATCTTACTCGGCATATCAAAAATGTAACTTTGTTTCCAGGATCCATCAAAGTTATTGCTCATTCCAATTTTCTAATCTAGAGGTTGTGTACTTTGTCTTCTGTTCAGCAGTAACTTATTACCTGACATTCCTGGTGGCTAGACTTATTTCAGCTACATTTCCTTAGATTTTCCATGTAGTGGCTAGTTTGAAATAGGGTTTTATTTTGTTACCTACGATGATGAGAGAGTTGTCATGTTATTAACCATGTCTCTTTAAGAACTGTTTAATTTAATGTGGACTCTAGTGAATATAATAATTATACAAGAAATTAAAAATACAATAGTATTTTATGGATATTATATCTTTAAAAATTTCTACTTTAGATCTACTAAGGGATGGAAGTTTTCTATATAGTAAGCACCTAAAAATGTGACTAATTTTTGTATTTTTAATGCTCATGTCTCACACATTCTTTGCTTCTAAAATTAAACTCTTATTTTTTTCTTAATTTTATGTCTCTATTATATGTTAAGAATTACATCATGATAAATACATTATATATACATTAATAAGTGATATAGAATGCACCTTTTCTTATATATGCAAATGTATTATATTCATGATGTTTATTTACATGTTTATAAATGCTTACTCTATATGTATCATATATGTTTAGTGTATGTATTATCTACTTATACAATTGTTTGCATATTTATATTTATATCTTATGTGATGTAGCTAGAAAATACACTGATATAATTGTATACTATATATAAGGAATGTAAACCTATGTCTCCCTACACTTAATAATTAACTTACAATGACATTATATATAAACTACATATGAAAGAAAATTCCAAGTCAAAT
>NC_022031.1:28358174-28359352 GCF_000317375.1 Microtus ochrogaster
CTCTAAAAGGGTAAGACCTCCCATGTGGAGTCAGCAAATTCTGGCATATTAAGTTGAGGCAGGACCAAGTCATGCCAGCAAGATGTGCTGGGGCAATAGTGGCTTATATCTTGTGGAAGTGCCCAAACATTGCCAGGTCTAGGATCTAAGTTTGATAGTTACCAAAGAGAGAGAAGTTAAATCGAATTTTTGAGAGCAGCATCTTGCAACTTGAAGCAGATCTAGATTCTACGGTTGCTAGCAAATTGCTAGTTACATTTTTTTCAGACAGATTCCAGTTTATAGTTGAAGCCAAGTGAAGTCTCCTTTTGCTCAGCTGTTCCCTATTCTTGTTTACCACATGGTTAATTTATCCTTTCTTATATATCTATATAAAGGTGTATTCTTAATTAAATCCATTATGGTCACACTTTCTATAGTGGAACTTGATATTCTGCACCCATTTTCTCTACTTGCCATATCTTATTTGCAACATTTATTACTTTGGAATTACTAGACAAGAGGTGTCTATCGTTTTTCTCTCACTTAGAAGGTGAAATTTATGCACACAAGAAAGGACTCTGCTCACTCTGCATTGTAAGGTATGCACATGAATAACACATGGCTGATTATAAGCAACTATCTGCTGAATTGATACATATAGTAAATGAAACACTGATAGTCTAAAATCAGCACATGAAGTACTTTAATTTCTTCAAGAGGTGCATAGTATATATAGTACACATTACAACTTTTATTTTGTTTTTTAAATAACTAGATGTTTAATAGACAAAATTTAAGAATGTTCACATTATCTATATTTAGATAGTATATAATACAAATGATGCAATATATATGTATGTGTGTATATATTTATACACATATGTATATAGTAGTATTCTATCTTTTCTGGGGATATAGCAAAATTTTCATTTATCCTGTAGGCATCATAACCTGGAAACTTACTCTTAATAGTTGTCACTGCTTATCCCTTGTCATTATTTCCATCTTTCTTAACTTCTTAGGGTATTCGTGCAGTTAGTAAAAATAAGGAAACTGGGTTTCTGATTCTACTTTATTCTCTGTTTCTTGAATCGTCCCATTATCTCCTGAGAACATATATTTAATAGCATGTCTTTAAAACTCTCATGGTGAATTCTCAGAAAATTAGGAAATACCCTTCCTCAAGACCCAGTAAT
>NC_022031.1:28361287-28377040 GCF_000317375.1 Microtus ochrogaster
CAGAGATCCGCCTGCCTCTGCCTCCCAAGTGCGATTAGTTTTAAGTGAATATTTACAACTCAGGTCACAACAATGGAGGATGCACGAAATTAATAACGTTAAAACTCAAACATAATCTCTATTACTTGTCAAATGTCCCTTCTCTGTTTAGGGATAAACTACTGCTGTGAGAATCCCTGAAAACAACACAATTACATTAGCAAGTATTTCTACTTCTGACTTTACAGATAGGGTTACAGGACAACAGCAGGAGAAACATATTTTTTAGGGTTGAAAAAAGAAAATGTATAGCCAGTGTTGATGCACTTGGTATTCAGTAATAGATAAACTAGCAACCATACATTCACTTATATCTTTGAAAAGCAGAAGCTGTGAATTACATTGTTCTTCTCCAGTGTAGCTCAGAATGTTTGCTGTTAAAGATGGAATGGCATGGGTGTGAGGTAAGACTGACTCCATAGTTAATCACTCATAGAAACAGGTTCCTGCCTTGATTTTTATTGATGCTGATAGAGCTGCTGACTGTTGTGGTGGTAATGTTAGTATTGTTTTGAAAATTCTGGGGTTGCATTACCTTTAATTTAATTTTCATCACTGTAAGTCATGAATCTTAATGATTTGGATATTTCAAATCCATTAGTTATATAAAATGTTATATAGTACTAATATATACAAATCCATTATATATACAGTATATAAACAAATCCATTATATGTATAATGTTAACATTAGTATTAACTGCTTCCCCTTTTAAAATTTTAGTTTGAATATAACCTCATACTTATTTCCCTTCATATTAACGTACAAAAATACTTTATAAAATATTATTTGAATCGAATGATAATCTAAGCATCTTCACTGTCATATGTAGTTTGATCTGAAATGCTTTAAGACAGGAAAATATTTTTATATGCCTTTGTATTGTTCAATAAATTAAACAACTCATGTGTTTTGCATTTATGATAATCTATAAAACTTGATAGAAATAACAAATGCTTTGCCCTTGAGTGGAAAAAAAAAAGCCTTTCCAACAATCTATTTTATACTAGATCTCTGGAAAATTTTCGAAGGTTGTGTTCACAAGGTATTAATTACAAACTCACTTTGTCCATAGGGAAATTTAATTATCTATCTGTCATCTATCTATCTATCTATCTATCTATCTATCTATCTATCTATCTATCTATCTATCTATCCATCTACCTATCTATCTTTGCTGAAGCCTGAATACAGAATCTTGCATATAGAAGGCAAGCATTTTATCCCCTCTCCAGAAAGTTCCACAGCCTAGCAGTTTATTTTAAAGGTATGATTTTTTACTTTCATCCTGAGATTATTCTTGAAATAGATTTTAGTATATATAGTAGTTTCTTCTTATAGTGGGGCATATTTTCTAAAACAGTGAGTTCTAAAAACTGTGCAGTGTATATATGACCTTCTACATAATGTAGCTATGATAATTTTAATGTTTTGTACAAATGATAATAAAATCGAATATGTATAATAATACGTTGTAATTAAAGTTTCACTATTTTTTCTGTTTGTCTTCTGTGCTTCCACCCTCTTTCTCTTCCCTCCCTCATATTATCATTACAGAATAGTTTTTGAACCAAAATTCACTACGTTCATCATAGAATCCCAGAAAAGATAACTGTGAGGATCTGGACTTCTGTAACTAAAATTAATAAAATAAAATTTGCTTTAGAAATCATACATGTTACAATAAAAATCAATACCAAGAATTAGGTGTATGAACTTCACAAAAGGTAGCAACCAATTTAACTATTAAAACACATTTTAGAGTTGATCTATTATCCTGCCACATTACTAAAGGTGTTTATCAGCTTTAGGAGTTCTTTGGTAGAGTTTTTTGGGTCGCTTATGTATACTATCATATCTTCTGCAAATAACGAAAGCTTAACTTCTTCCTTTCCAATACGAATCCCCTTGATCCCCTTATGTTGTCTTATTGCTATTGCTAGAACTTCAAGCACTATATTGAAGAGGTATGGAGAGAGTGGACATCCTTGTCGTGTTCCTGATTTTAGTGGGATGGCTTTGAGTTTTTCTCCGTTTAATTTAATGTTAGCTGTCGGCTTGCTGTAAATAGCTTTTATTATATTTAGGTATGACCCTTGTATCCTTAATCTCTCCAAGACCTTTATCATAAAGGGGTGTTGAATTTTGTCGAATGCTTTTTCAGCATCTAATGAAATGATCATATGGCTTTTTTCTTTCAGTTTTTTTATATGGTGGATTACATTGATAGATTTGCGTATGTTGAACCAGCCCTGCATCTCTGGGATGAAGCCTACTTGATCATAATGGATAATTTTTCTAATGTGTTCTTGGATTCGGTTTGCCAGTATTTTATTGAGAATTTTTGCGTCGATATTCATGAATGAGATAGGCCTGTAATTCTCTTTCTTGGTTGGGTTTTTGTGCAAGAACAATGGCAATGGGTTTTTGATCCTACTGCACATACTGGCTTTGGGGGAGCCTAGACAGATTTGATGTTCACCTTACTAAACCTGGATGGAGGTGGGCGGTCCTTGGACTTCCCACAGGTCAGGGAACCCTGATTGCTCTTCAAGCTGATGAGGGAGAGGGACTTGATCGGGGGAGGGGGAGGGAAATGGGAGGCGGTGGCAGGGAGGAGGCAGAAATCCTTAACAAATAAATAAATTTAAAAAAAGAAAACATTTACAAACAAAAAAAACCACATTTTATTTCTTTAAGCTTCATTAGATAAGTCGTAGGGCCATGAACGGTAGCATTTCAAGTGTTTCTGAAAGTCTATACTAAGTGTAAATGAAAATAAAGTCATCAGTAGCTCAAAACTGTCACCATTATGACTGTCCAAACACGATCTGAGCAATGGATACTCTAAACTGTATGAAGAAAGGCCACCAAGGCCTCAACCCCACAGAAACACAACTGAGACAACTGGAGAGAACTGGGTTGTAAGAGGTAGTCCTCCCCAGTAAAAATATAGCAATTCTCTATCACCAACTCTAAAAATATATGTGTAGATCATATTGTGTGGACTGGAAAGATTAGTAATAAATGTATATACATACATCGACACAGATATAGACACATGTACTTATAAGTCATATACATATATTCATACAATAACAATTAGTTTAAAAAGAGACAATAAATTTGAAGGAGAAGGGAGAGGGTTCTATGTGAGTGATTAGAGCGAAGACAGGAAAGTGAGAAAGGCTGTAATATATATATAATATCAACTCAAAAATTTGAAAAATGAGAAGAAAGTCTTCAAAGATGAAATCTGGATGATTTTGAGATTTTTTTTTAAATAACACTGTGGAGAGAGTGGTGTGTTTCTTTTAGTGAGATTCATTCATCTCCAAGATTTACCTAAATTTCCAAAAGACAGACATTAGGAAATCAAATTTTATGACACACGTATTAGAAAAATAACTTTTAGACATTTAAGAGAAATTTTGTTCTCCCCCTTACATGTGTCAGTGAATAACTCATTTTTCCATTTTGATTTGATAACATTTAGGCTAAGGCAAAAGAAAATATGAAGTGTTCATGGAAAGTGTGAAGTGGTCATAAAATCAAACCATAAACTATTCAGAGGTTTTTCTTTTTAAGTCCTAGTCACATAGTTCAAGAATGACACACTTAATCTTAATGAAAGAAATATTTATTTTAAGAAAATCTCATGTCTAGAAACGAATTCTACCTTTTCTTGACTTTCTATTTCTCCAGCTGTTCTCTTTCAGTTTAGAAAGATAAAAATGGGCTACTTGCATATCCTTCTTTCAAAATGAGAAGATGACCGCCTTTTACTGCAGAAGAACACACTTCTTCCTCCAGTTTTTACGTTGAGGTTTTTTCTATAACTTTATTACAAAGTATAAATATATAATCTGTAAATACACACACATATAATTTACAAACTCTTTGTCAGTCATGACATTTCCCTCATTTCATTTAAAGAGATTGACATTTTTCCTATTACGCCTTTATCGTCTTGAATTTCTGATTGCTAAGTGTGGTACTTATGTATCTTGTCGTATATTCAAGACCGCAAGTGTTATCCTTCACCCCGTTTCTCTGCTTTGCTTTCCATATCTTTTACTTGGCTCTTAGCATATCTAGTAGCACAGTTTTTTCACCAGTTTCTTTTATAATTCTGTCTTCTGCAGTGAATAAGTTTCAGTTAATATTTTATACCCCCTTTCAATTGAAATTCTGAAAATAGTGTCCCAGTTAAGATACTCTTGAAAAAGAAGTATGCAGGAATATTGTTTTCTTAATGTCACTTTACTTTTCCTGTAATGCATTCTATATCTAGACAAGTAGTTCTGAAAATGGTCTAATGTGGTATAAATTATTCCTTGGTTATTGAAAATATGTAATTACTCTTGTGCACTTTACAGTCACATATTAAACACTTACCCAAATCATATGATGTAAGCACTTAAAGAATGTAAAATAACTACGTTAGGAAAATGTTGAGCAAGTCCGGGACTGCTGAGAGTATTCCAAAGATGAATGGCTTAGTGTTAAAATTACTTATAGCTTTCATTTCACCCAAACACAATTTATATTCTTGTAACATCATCATTTAGAGATTCGGTTCAAAATATATCAAGGGAACATTATGCAGTGAGTTAAAATCTGGAAGTTTCTACACTGTATAAATTTTTACCCTTCAAATACAGGGTTGCAAGGTAGATCTAATACCATTCACATAAAAAAAAATCTATACAGGCAAAACTAATCCCCTGTAAGATACATCAGGGTGCATTAATATCATTATGGCAGAGCTAAAATTAATTTGACAGCTGTTTGCATAATTAAAGCATATATATAAACATATATATGTATGTACATGCATCTTTCATGCAAATTCACAGATTCAGACAAATTTCATCAATCAAAACAGTAGTTGCTGTACCCTAAAGTGTTGGTGGTGCATAGCTTAGATACGTTCTATTTTAAGACAAAACTGCTCCATGGTGGTATTTACTTCCAGGTGCAATAAAACCCATTTAAATTTAAAGGCTAATTAAAGCAGTGAAACATCATGACAAGGAGAAACCCAAGCTCTACCAATCAAACCAGGGATTGACACAGACTGCCAAACATACCAAGGAGATCTCAGCTGAAAAAAAAATGTCTAAGAGTAAGCTGCCATTATCGAGAGTTCTCTAAGTAAATGACTCCATATACCGAACCCAAGACATAGTGAGCCTGTATGACAACTTATTCCTAAAGTGTGTCTGGTAAAAATTTTGTCACTACAACAACTACTTTATAAATTCATGTGTTTGTTTTACACACATTCCAGAGTACATAAACAGTCATAGAAAAATAAAATTTAAGTTGGACATGATCACTCATGATTGTAATTGCAGTACACAGGAGGTTGAAGCAGGAGCATTGCTGTGAGCTTCAGACCATACTGGATTGTCTAGCAACTTTTGTGTTAGTCTAGTTCACATAGAATATCCTGCCTTTTGTA
The DNA here is from genome assembly GCF_000317375.1 of Microtus ochrogaster. NCBI lineage: Eukaryota > Metazoa > Chordata > Mammalia > Rodentia > Cricetidae > Microtus > Microtus ochrogaster. The sequence continues at coordinate 28,366,794 of NC_022031.1, forward strand.
TGTATACATGTATGTATGTATATATGTATGTATATATGTGTGAGTAGTAGTGAGGAGTTTGTTCTCTTATATACTTAAGTTCTAGCCATTCAATACTTGAATATTGTTATAGTGCTACTTTTTTTTCTTCTCTTTTATTAATAAAACCTTAGTGCAAAAAGCAGTAGTTATCATAATGACACTTTCAATGTTAAAAGTTTACAAAATTGATTTTGAGAATGTATATTTGCTTGAATATCTCTACTCCTTGTCGTTGCACCGGGCTTCTGTACTACACAGTCACACACAGGGCAGACAACACAAATTTTCAAACACTCATACTCAGATTATGAAAAAGGTAGAAATCATTTTGAAGATATAAATGATTCATTTGTGAGCCTATAAGCAATTTTATAAAATAAATAAATTTTATAAAAGCTAGTTTTAGTTGATTGTATTAAAATTTTAGACTAGTGAACATTAACATTCTTGCTCTTTTTTGTTTTTTGGAGACAGAGTATCTCTGTGTATCCCTGGTTGTATTGAAACTCTGCACACCTGACTGGTCTCAAGCTTAGATTTCCACCTGTCTCTGCCTCCTGATTAAAGGCATATGCTAAGCATATCCAGGAAGCATTAATCCTAATGACTTTGGTATCACTGATTAGACCAATATAGTTTTAAAACTTTGATCTAGATTAAAACTGAAAATGAACAATTTTCAAAGAAACACTTGCTCAATTTCTGGTGTTGAAGTTTCTGATGTACAAAATCATTATGATTCCTATTACCTAGAAATTTCTTATTTGAGGGAAGCACAAAAAGTACCTAGAAATTTGCAAATATAGATTTAGAAAGTGTAATTTCTCTTATTTTATGATTGAGTAGTTAATTGTGAAAATGCATACATACATACATATGTATATTTATATATTTCTTTTATAACAGTTACAACTATTATGTAAGAAAATGTGAAAAACATTACAAGAATAGTTTATATTTTCCAAAGAATGACAGTAGAAAATATAGTGACTATTTTCTTAGATAGCTACTTATTTTTTTTATAGAAAACATCAAAAGAAAAACGGAACAGAAGGAGGAGGAGGAGAGAGGGGGAGAAGAAGAGAGGAGTGGGAAGAAACTCAAGATGAAAGAGGAGAAAAGGTAGGGGAAGGAAGGGAACAGAAGGGAAGGAAAGAGAAAAAGGAGGGGGGAGAGGAGGGAATGTAAGGGAGGGAAGGGAAGAGAAGATTGAGAAAAGTGAAATCTGATTGTTATTTAAATGTTCCGATGCTTACATGGTTTCTTACTGAGCATCAAGAAATTTTTTTTGTCTGTAATAGGTCTGAAGTTGTCACCATCAAAATTATTAATTTTAAATTATTGTCTAGGGGGCTGGAGAGATGCCTCAGTGGTTAAGAGCACTGGTTACTCTTCCAGAGCTCCTGAGTTCAATTCCCAGCAACCATAAGGTGGCTCGTAACCATCTGTAAGGAGATCTGTCACCCTCTTCTGACATGCGGGCATATATGCAGGCAGAATGTTGTATAACTAACTAACTAACTAACTAACTAACTAACTAACTAACTAACTAACTAAATAAATAAATAAATAAATAAATGTATGTCTAGGAATTACTGTTTTAGGTAATATAACCAAAAGATTAGAATTTTTGTGCCTAATTTAGCGATTTATAAAGCTAAGTATAGAATATTTTTTCTTCCTACCAATTTCCAACACACTAGTTTTGCATGGTAGCCTCTTTACTTAGGTTACCCCTTGACAATAAGTATATTTGTTTTTAAATCCTTGTGACAGTTGTCCGGATCATCTAACAAAATGTAAACTTACCATCTCCACATACGGTCTCTTTGTTGTGTTGTACAGTTGTAGTTCCCACTTTCAGGACACAGCCTTTCTTTGGGAGCATTTATTTTCCTTATAGTGCCATCTCTTGTTGCTGCCTACTTAACATTTTAATTCTAACAAATAAACGGTTAACATTTTTTTTTTCTTGAACACACCATATGACCCTTTTTTCCTTGGCTCATGTGAAGACTTTTGCCCAGGTGTCCCTTCTATCAAATATCTAATAAATTCTTTCATATTTATAAACTGAATAATTCTGTTACCATCTTAACGAAGATTCTTAACATTCCTGAATATGATAAATGCCTCAAGACTAAATAAATAGTTGAATATTTTAACTATGTCACTATATATATATATATATGTATGTATATATATATGACTAATAAAATCCCCAAAGAAAGTATTTGTAAAATTATCTCTGCCTACATGCAAATATCAATAGACTAAGGGTTGGTAGGCAAAATATAGTGTTCTTAACTATGCTATTTAACTGAACAAATATGAAAATAAAGAACATAATGAAAAACTCAAATAATTAATGATCACAAGTGGCTTGTCAATCTCAAGTACTACCAATAACTTCTAAGGATAGAAAAAAACCTTTTTTTCACAAACTAATTTTCAATATGACAGACTGACTGAAATATTCTGTAGATTAAAACAAGCAAGCAAACAAACAAGACAAAGCAAAACAAAACAAAAAAATCGTTGTACTATATACTTTGTCAAGGAGGTGTGTTACGTATATGGGTTTTGTTCTCTTCAAAAATTTTTCCAGATAATGGATTACATCATATACACAGATCTTCATATACAGTTATTCACTGGATTGTTTAAATAACAGTCTAAAATTGCAAATGCTTTATATGTTGAATCATGCAAAAAAACTTTAAAATTGCATACAAATTAGGAAATAACAAACCACGTCATTTTATTTTGCAAGTCAGTTAAGTATAAAGTTCACATCGCCGAACAGTGAGGCTGATGTGACATTTTTATGTTAAAGTAGATTTTAAATTTTGAGTCATTAAACAGGCAGAATTTGATAGTTGATTAAAACTGTCTCTTCATGCCACCATTCATTAATGGAAGAATTAGCTAATCTATTGATCATTTGACTTTCTAATGTTAAAAATCAGTGTAATAGCTATTCAGGTGAAAATAAGGTATGAAATTATATATGTAGACATTGTGGGAAAGGAAGTAGAAGCTAAAGAGATTCACATGGTAGTTCTTACAACTATGTCTCTATATTATGTTTACAATATTATTTATTCAATTATAAGACAGAGTCGGAAAGAAAAGTATGTTTTTGTCATGTTAAAGTGCTAGAATTAAATGAATATAAATGCATATGCATACATGCATCAATTCATATGTGCATTATAAAAAAAGTAGATGACTTTCTCATAGTAGGAAGGAGAGCAATAAGAGGCATAAATAAAAGAAGGAGAGCAATGTCCTAGATGTTTAAAAAATGTCATGAAGAAACACATTCTTTTGTGTGTTGGACAGAAAGCATTTTCAGCTTTGAGATAGGATTTCAGGTTGCTCAGTCCAGGATTTAATTTTTTTGTATGGCTTAGGATGGGCTTGAAATTATGATACTCCTGATTCTACCATGCCCATTTCAGGATTGCAGGCATATTCCTTCACAACCAGGAATAATTTAAAAAATAATAATAAGTATAAATGTAAGAGAAGACAGAGATGGTAAAATTTGCAACATAGACAAATCTTCAGCCATTTGAAAACCAAGGTTTATTCATAGTAGCTATGTGAGGACTGTACATCTAATTATAGATGAATGGATGATGAAAATTTGACACATGTGCACAGTGTAATATTATTCAGTTATAAAAAATGGAACTTTCAGGAAAATGGATGGAACTAGAAAATATATATTAATAATAGATAACTGAGTAGCTGATTAAACCCACTAACGGATTAACACTATAAAATAATATAACTTAGATAACCGAGGCAGGGAAAGTCAATACCACATATATTCTGTAAGATGCAGATTCTAGTGTATTGTTTTCATGTAATCCATTTATATGGGGTAAATGTAGGCATTGTCAGGAATGTAGCTAGAGGCCCAGATAAAGGGACATCAAGTCTGAGGATGCTGTGGACAGTAGCGAGGCAAGTGATACGGCAATGGAAAGGGAGCTATTGCACACAGGAGTATACAAGGATGACAGGAATGCAGTGCTCTCTGAAAACAGGAAAAGATCAGGTGAGGGATGAAGCAGAACTGGAGAAAGAGTGGCAACGAAGACGGTTGTGTTCTATTCTAATAAAAATCTTATTTTAGCTCGAAAATCTAGCAACATGATTCAAATTTAGACGGACAACACATTTGGAGGGCAGCAACATGCGCTGTGTGATGGTCTGTGCAGCTTTACACCGCAGACAATAGGGAAACTCTCCTTCTTCCTCATAGCCTGGAAGTGTAGACTTGCACCTAGCTAAAACATGTGCTGGGGGGCGGGGGAGGAGCCCCAGAAAAGTGTCCTCTGGGCAGGATTCTCACTGGGGCTGACAACTTTTGGCCCTATATTTTTGTTTTTGTTTTATTTTGTGAGACACGGTTTCTCTTTATAACAGCTGTGGCTGTCCTGAAACTTGTTTTGTAGGTGAGACTGGGGTTGAACTCACAGAGCTCTGCCTGTCTTTGCCTCCCAAGCGCAGTGATTACAGGTATATGCCACCACCACCCAGTTTTAACCACGCATTTTTTTATCACAGTTGCCAATTTAAATGAGCTTTGACAAAAATATCTAGGCAAATCAAGCTTTGATTCAAAGATGTACGTATATATTTAAAAGGTAAACCGTGATTTCTAGATAAGCAATAATGAAGAAAAAAATATGTGGAAATGTTTAAACTTAAATAATAGTTGCAAATTATAGGCCAGGTATTATTTTTTTTAACATTTCTGTATGAGAACTGAAAAAAAAAACAGTTAATCACATGTGATTGACATAATATCTATATTTACTTACCATTTTTAACTACTAATATATATCCTAATATGGTAGATTCTTTCTATTTATTCTAAGAGGAATTCTTGACTGTTCATTAAATTGCTGTACCAACTATCAAGAACTCAGCTTACAACATCAATTTTAACATATGCAATACAATTTATATTTACCATATTTTATGAAAATTTGTAATCTAACATTGTGTGTTTGTGTTATATGTAGTAAATTCTACAATGAACATTCTTCTCTCCTTGATCAAAAAAAAAAAAACCCCACACACAGTTGTATATGTACCAAAAATCATCTCCTCTGCCTACAGTGAGCAGTTCCGGAAATCCCCTCTATTGTGCATCATAATATTAGCAGTTTGAATTCTGCCCTATCTTTTGGTCTGAAAAGAACTGTGTTTTCAGTTGAGAATGACCTTATAACATCTTCCACCAGTTGAAATATCAATTCAGAGAAATTTCCTAAATTCTTATGTCAATATTTCTGTAAATCTAAGAACATAAGACTTCATGTGATGAGCTGTTTCCTGTGCTGTCTCTAGAGTTTCATGTATTAATATAAGTTTTTTTTTGTTTTTTGGTTTTTGGTTTTTCGAGACAAGGGTTTCTCTGTGGCTTTGGAGCCTGTCCTGGAACTCTCTCTGTAGAACAGGCTGGTCTCGAACTCACAGAGATCCGCCTGCCTCTGCCTCCCGAGTGCTGGGATTAAAGGCATGCGCCACCATCGCCCGGCGCATTAATATAAGTTTAAGTCATATGAAATTAAATGAGAACTGACTAAAAACAATTTTGATATACAAAATTACAGCACACATGTAATATAAAGATTATCATGAAATCAATGATCTTAATTTGTTTTTTTTATTGAGAATCCAAGAAAATATCTTAAATGTATTTAAAAAAAAAAACTTAGAAATCGTAAAACTCACTGGTTTTCCAAGCTCTTGTTCACATTGAGTTTTAACACAATCCATGGACTATAAAGGACTAAAATAGTTTAACAGTACATGTAATCATTATTAAATGAATGAAAGAAGGGATAAATTCAAAGGCTTTTTCTTTCACATTACCTTCTGCTGCTGCCTGGAGGTTTTGTTCAACTTCCATTCAATTTACTCTATGAGAGCAGTGAAAATCTTATTGCTACTGTAGCAACTGCTAACTTGGAGAGGGCTATTTGCTCCTGGAGAGTAATACAGTCTTGACTTCCAGGCAGTATGAAGGCAGAAATAAAGGAGTCTAGAAGTAACTTTGCTCTTTCTATGATCAGAAAAGACACATTCTCAGGCACCCAGGGAAGAATTAATGTCAACATAATATTTAACAGCCATGGGAGTACCTAATAATCCACTCTAACTGCCCTCCTGAGAAATACAAATTTACCTTTATGTCTTTATTGTGCGTCCTCCAATCTATCAAATGACCGCATTTGGCAATTCCCATCACCTTGATTGCTTTAATCTATCAACTGATGCAACTGTGTGCTTCTCATTTCCTCTAAAAGGGTGCTGTTATTCTCTTGCTTTTCTGGTAGACTGATTTACAACCCTTTCCTCTATTGCTCCCTCTGGTACTCTCTTTCCATATTTCTAACAGCTTTTGTGTTAAACAGTTTAACTAAATTGCGTGGAGGCTCACCCCTCATTAATGTTAATCCCTGCTTTCCTACTTTTAAATTAACAGTGCCCAACTATCAAGAGGGTTTTATGACCATCAACTCATTTCTTTCTTTTCATGATAATATAAATACAGTTATTGTATTCCCAGTGAGAACACCATTAGAGCACAGTTTCTCTGAGATTAAAACAAAACCATTCTACCTAAATTTCTTTCATTATGCATATGTTTTAAATTTTGTAAAATTGGTTTCTACATTAGGGGGATTGCTGAACAGATTGCACAACATTCTTGATGTGAGATTTCAGCTCTCCTTACATGTTTAAGTTATAGCAATTATTCTTTATAACAAAGTTCTTCTTAGCTTGCTAAATACATTGTTTTGATTCTGGTTTTATAGTTATCTTCCCCACCTAGAAATAGTATTACTAATTAGATATTCCTACATATGTTTTGGTGTTTTGATTTTAAGAAAATTGAAATTTCACAGCTACAAGCATGCGAGGGGTTTGTTTTTCTTTCTTTTTAAGATGATATCCTAATTTTTATTTCACAGACATATATGCCTTGCCTGCTCTCCTATTTGAGAACCACATTCATGCCTAATGATCACAGTATCAGGGAAAGAATTTGGTTGATCAGAGTTGCACCTAAGGAAGGCAGTGAGCTACCAGGTGGGCACTGTGAATCAAAATCAGGCCTTCTGCATGATCATTAAATGGTCTTCAATGCTGAGAATATATAGCTCCAGATGGTTTAATGATTTTCATATTTTCTCTTATTTTACTTAAAGAATTGTTTTGTCAAGTATATTATCATTTGAAATACATTTTCTATGAAATGCAATCATTTTTCTGATGTGTAATATCAGAGATGAGCTTTGACAAAGATACTAATTACTAGGGTAGGGACATGGGGCTAGAAAATAAGTAAAGAGAACAAAGCTGTGAGTGAAAATAATAAAACAAAAACTTAGGATAGTACCAGGAGGGAGCTCCATTGAAAACTGAAACTTATCTGCCTTTAATTTCCATGCACTTTTATGCCCAAATACAACAGGGGGAAGACAAAAGACTACTTTAACACTATACAAATGACAACTTGAACAGTTACTTGCTGCAATACTTTAAGCCATCAAGCCATTAATCCATGAGAAAAATATTTTGTTGTTTAGGCAGTGAACAGACTCTAGACCAAATATGCTAAAGGCAGCCTCTCCCACAGTCAAATCTCCCATTTCTAAAGAAAGGACAGAAGTATGTTTGAATGTCTTCATCATTGGTCTGGGTAGAGTAGTTCTATCTGTCTGGGACAACTTAATGTCAAAAACACAAAGTAACCACATCCTAGGTCAGGATGTGTAGCCACACTTTTTGTCCACAACTCTGAACACACTAAAAAATCTCTGACCTTCAGAAAAGGTGGCAATAGGCTCATATTTGGGGGCCTCCACAGTATAGTTATACTCAATTAATATTTGTTACTCTCAGTGATTCAAAAGAAGTTCGACCTGAATGGTATGACTGACCACATTTGATGGTCAAAAATCCAATGGACAAACAATTGGTTAATAAATTCAGGGAATGTGTACAGTTAGAACCTTTTCATTTATCCAGTATGTTCATCATTGTAAACAATCTACAAAGCACTAAAGTGCCTCATAAACCTGTGCATAGACATCAGAAGCTATGGCTAAGGCAGACCAGTAACTGCTAAGGGCCTCCCCTGTAAGACACTATGGTGATTTGAATGTGAATGGTCCTCAAAGACTCAGGTCTTTGAATACTTGGTCTCCAGTTACTGGAACTGTTTCAGAATGGTTAGGCATTGTGGCCTTATTGGAGGAGGTATTTCACTAGGTGAGCTCTTTGAGGTTTCAAAAGCAAATGGTTTTTCTCAGCTAACTCTCTCTGCTTTCTGCTTGGACATCAGATGTAAGCTTTCTGCCACTGCTCTCGCACCATGCCTTCCTGACTGGTGCTATGCTCCACACCATATCAGCCATGCACTCTAACGTTTTAGAGCCATGAGCCTCTAAAATAAGTCTTCTTTCAATTAAGTTGCTTTAGTCGTGATGGGTTTTCACAGAAAGTGAAAAGAGTCAAGTAAAACAGACCCAACAATGCAGGAACTTTTTGTAGGAATGTGAAAGTCTTTATCATTTTTTGATTAGGAACATAATTGACTACAATGCTGAGATCATTATGGAGTATAGATGGCCAATTAAAGTGGTTTCAGACAGAAGAAATAATAAAAACTGGAATATGAGCCATTGATGTGATATTTGGAACATAATGTGACTGCTTATTGTCATTGTTCTAAGAATCTACTTTAAATTCGAGTGTTGTGGATTAATGTCATTGGCAAAGGAAAATTTCAAGACAGCCTACTATTGACTTTGTTATGTGATTACTAGTGATAACTCTTGTGCAGATCTACAACATAAACATGAAAGCAGAACAAAAAGAATGTACAAAATGTGCAGTTTCATAATGAAAAGTGCACCAGGAAATTTAATGTTGTAGCTTTGTTTTGTGCAGAAGGAGAAAAGTAGACATGAAGTAAAGGGGGGAGTATCCTCAGGGAACTGCCCTACCTAGCTGATCTTGCAATTTGATAAAAAAAAAAAAAAAAGCCTAAGAAAATGTCTCTTTTGCCATGTGGTTCTGACTCTAGAGTCATGGAAGGTAGAGAAATGAAGGGGTCATATAATCTTCCCCCATAGATAAGAGTCATTGAGGGCAGGCTGTTGTCAGGGAATCATCAGCATGGTATCCCTGAGAGGACATTGAGTGAATGTGTAAAAATGAATCCTGGATTACAATGGAGACCTGGGATGGTGAAGATGCCAGAGCCATGGTATATGTACCAAGGAGAATTGCATACAGAGTTTGGATCCTGCCCAGAAAATGGAAGTGTGTTATACACAGCAAAACTTGAAGGGTAGTGTCATCTAAGTCCTGTGGTTTTAGATACAGAGCTACAAAGTTTGTGATAGCCCTACTTGGTTTCAGTCTTGCTTTTAACCAGGATTTTTTCACTATGTGAACAATTAAATTCTTTTTCTTCATTTGTAATAGTATATAGACATAGTCTATGCAATTGCATTTTGAGTGAATGCAGTATGGTTTTTGGTTTTAATTTTATATTGGTTTATAATTAGAAATTGCCTTGAATCTCAGGAGAGATGTTAGACTTTTAAACTGAAAGGAGACTGTTGAAGACCCTGGGATCTTTGAAGTTGGACTGAATGTATTTTGCATGATGATATGGCCTATATGAGTCAGGGAAGTGGAATGTGGTGCTTTCAATGAAAATAGTCCCCATAGGCTCATGTATTTAATTACTTGGTCCTCAATAGGCTGAACAGCTTGGATTAGGATGTGTGTCCTCATTGGAAGAGTTGTGTCACTGGGAGTGGGCTTTGAGATTTCAAAAACCCATTACATTCCTCAGTTAGTTCTCCCTGTCCCCTGCTTGTGTATCAGATTTCGGTTGTCAGCCTCTGTCCCAGTGTCAAGCCTGGCTGCCTGATCCATGAACCCTCACCACGATGGTCATGCACGCTAATCCCCTGGAACTGTGAACCTCGAAGTTAAATGCTTTCTTTTACAAATAACCTTTGTCATGGTGTCTTATCACTGCACTAGGAAAGTAAGAAAGGAATATACTACATGTATTTTAAAAGGAGTATAGATTGCATTGCAAATAAGGAGGGAACAAGTCACCATGAGGAAAAAAGGAATCATCAGTTATGCTTTCTCAGCCATTGAAAATCAAG
>NC_022031.1:28377391-28381415 GCF_000317375.1 Microtus ochrogaster
CCCACCTCCATCCAGGTTTAGTAAGTTGAGCATCCAAACTGCCTAGGCTCCCCCAAAGCCAGTCTTGAAATAAAATTTAAATTATAAACTTCGAAATAGAAGTAGAGTGTGGAAGCTCAAATAAAAATAGTGCCCATAGGTTCATATATTTGAATGCTTAGGGAGTGGCACTATTTGAAGGGAATGGGAGGTGTGACCTTGTTGGAGCAGGTGTGGCCCTGGTGGGGTAGATGTGGTCTTGTTGGAAGAAGTATGCCTCTGGTAGTGAGCTTTGAGGTTTCAAAAGCCCATGCCAGACACAGTATCTCTTTCTTCCTGCTTCCCATGGATCCAGATATAGCTATTTTTCCAGCACTATGTCTACCTTCAGGCCATCATACTTTCCACCATTACAGTAACGGACTAAATCTCTGAAACTTTAAGCAAACACCAAAGAAATGTTTTCCTATATAAGACTTGCTATGGTCATCATGTGTCTTCCGAGCAATAGAACACTGACTAGGACATGGAGAAAATAACAGCATGTACTTCAGGTGGCATAAAATAATGAGAAGAGAAGAGAAAAAGGAAACTCAGATTTACATACTAGGCATGATCTTTCATTGGGGCTTAAAGGTAGCAAGCCTTGTAATAAAAATAACTTAACTTCCAAGAATTAATGAGGTCAATATGGTAGTTGACTATACTTTAGAGGTGATAAAAACCAAGGAGGAAAGAAAGTAAGTAGTCAACCGAAAGATAAAGAGGTAGATAGTGGAATTATGGTTTTAATGGGGGCACTCAGTTTAAAATCTCCCTCTTCATGATTGCAGTGATTACCTAGTGGTCAAATGCCTCTTCCTTGCCTTCACAGCCTTTTACCTCCAGAGACAGAGCCTATCCTCTTACCATTGTTTTTTCAAGCTGCACTTGCTATCTTGCTATTTGCAATGGATTATGACATAGATGCTTTTTCTTAAGTTGCTATCTTGCAGTGGAGTATGACAGATGATTTTTCTTAAATTATGGATCCTAGGATTAAAGAAGTTTAACAGCTACCATATTCTGTAAAAATGCTGTTCTGAGGTACTATGGAAAGATTGAAGCTAATCTGTCAGACATGGGCAGATTACATAAAGTAGAACTGGGAATTTCAGACAAGAACATTCACTAGTTTCCAGACATGTAGATGGGCAGCATTATATCTTACGCATGTCAGAAGTTCATAGGAAATGCTAAGAAAACCCATAGAGTAAAAATAATCAATATGTATGTGTTACTTTACATCAGCAAGTTATGGAATAGTTTTTACATAATTAACATTATACAGAAATTGATGATAAAATAAGATGCCATCACAATAAACATGTAACCCATCTGATACTACTGCCAGACTGTACTTTTAAAATATTTTGTTTTCTGTGTATCTATTTATTTATTTTGTATTATATGGATGTGTGTGTTTATAATGAGGCAAATATGAGACAGAAGAGAGCTTCTAGGGGGAGAATTACTTTTATATAGAATCTACAGATGAAAGGAGAGAGGAGGGGGAAGGGAGGAGATGTAAGAGGGGGAAGGAGGGGGAGGGGAGGGAGGAGAACCAAGGGTAGAGAATTCTGAAACCTTTGAAAGCTTTTGTTCTCCTGTGTTCTAGGACAGAACACTCAAGAATAGGTGATTTATTAAGAACAGAAATTGACCTTTCCAAATTCTAGGAGCTGGAAGTTCCAAAATCAAAGCTCTGGCATCTTGCTTGGAATTCTTGAGCATGGCGATAATCACTTGACAGAAAATAAATCAAGTTAACTCAGCTTGAAGTTGCCTTTATCAGGTTTTTAATGACATTTAGACGAGACAAGCTAGCATGGTCCAAGTGCCTCATAAACATACCAACTCTTACTTGCTTTTCGTTAGCAAAACCTTTTTTTTTTTTTTCCAGGAGACACACGTGCCACTGAGAAGCAGTATGAACTTCATAGACGTGAAGACGTATTTCTAAAAGCACCTGTGGCTGTGCTTTTGAAAGAGGATAATGGAAAGTCAAGATGTTGTTATAAGCAAGAATTTGCATCTACATTTGACATACTAAAACATGGATAAGAAAAAAATTCTATATTGATGAAGTAGTAAGATCTTGATGAATATAATTATTAGTAAACTAAGTAAAAATATCTCAATCACAATTAACAAAGTAGTCTCCCATGTGGTTGTACAATATTTTATGTTGAGAAAGAAAACGTCAATTCTGACCTCAAAGAGTGGAAAATGAGAGACCAGTGCCATGTTACTCATATTAGTCTTTGTCACTTAAGTACTAGAAATTTAGCATTGATATTAGGGAAAAATGGTTAATTTCACACATAGAACTATAAAAATTTCAGTAGCTACATTAGAAAAATTGTGATGTTTAAGTTTACCATAAAAGTGAACATTAGATTTATCATTAATAGTTCATATATTTAAAATGCTATGTCTTATGAAATTAAATGTTAAATAAGATTAACTCAATAATTTCTTGAGTTAAAAATGGTATACATTAAAAAGATCATACCCTGCATAAATTTACTCAGCATCCTCTTTGAGACAATAGATGAAACAGCTAGAAGAAACAGTAATTCATTTTATTTTTCTGCCCAAATCCATTTATTTTGACTGATAAAGAAATACATCACATATCTTGCAACCTGTAGTTTATATGCCCATTTTCCTAAAATATTCCTACAAACTGCAGCCAGAATTGAGTTTTTAATATACCATTTTAGCATTCTCTTTGTTTAGCAACTTCCAGGTAATGGAGTTCTAATAGGAAACTTCATTAAATATAATGGTACCAACTCACTGCTTTTCTCTCAAATTATTATTGGCTTATCTGCTTAGTAAAGGGTAATGTTATATAAAATGTTTAAATAAAGCTTTCTAGTTCCTCATGAGGTGTTTTTGGCAGCTGATTAGGACCAAATCCAATCTCAGGATAAACATCTATTTCACTAAAGACAAATCCTCCTCTGTCTCTGTGACCAAAGATCCAGCACAATTGTGTCATTGCCAGGTGGCTAAGTGGTGTCATCTGCCCTGGTAGAGAGGACAGTCTGTACTGCCTATGTATATTAATTACAGGTATGGGCTATGGTGAAAGAAGGTAGAAATACCCATGGTGAAAATTTACTTTGACTTCTTACTTAATTCTACACAACAGTGGAAGAAAAAAAATATACAGACAGAATTAATACCTTTTATTCCCTGATACTGTCTCCTTGAACATGTTAAGTATTCACATTGAAAGCAAATAATTTTATACTTCATTTTTAAATATTTTATGTGTATGAGAATGTGGGTGTGTGTGATTGAGTGTGTGTGAGAAAGAGAGAGACAGACAGACAGATAGAGACAGAGAGAGAGACAGAGAAAGAGAGAGAGAGAGAAATTCATCCACAAATATTAAACTATAGAGCAAAGAAATGAAAAAAAGGAAATCACCACAGTAATTATTTTCAAAGTTAGAGGAGTAAATTTCAATTAGTAAAATAATGCAAACTACTCTAAAAATAAATGAATTGTTCTGAGACTGAATAAAATGAAAGGCAGGTTTTAATTCATCATTCCATATATAATGTTTTTATTTTTACACCCAAAGAATATAATAAACTAGTTTGTGATCCTAGAGAAGCTAAATAATAAGGTGAATCCAAAGAAAAACATATATAGATCCTACTGGAAATTGGAAGCAGACAAGATCTCTGGGCAAAAGTTGGGAGCATGGGAGTGGGGGTGGGGTGGGGGGAAGGAGAAAGAGGGAGAGAGAAGGGAGAAGGGAAGGATTGGGGAGACCTTGAGGGAGTGGGATGATTGAGATAGAGGAAGGGTGGTTATGGGAGCAAGGAAGAAGATATCTTAATTAAGGGAGCCATTTTAGGGTTGGCAAGAGACTTGGCTCTAGAGGGGTTCACAGGTGTCCACGGGGATGTCCCCAGCTAGGTCCTTGGGCAGTAGAGGAGAGGGTGCCTTAACTGGCCTTGTCCCATAGTCACACTGATTAATATCT
>NC_022031.1:28381966-28389897 GCF_000317375.1 Microtus ochrogaster
AAGAAAAAAAGAATATAATAAACTAATCTTGTGATTTTAATTATAGAACTGGTTAACATAAACAAAGCAGAGAAATAAGTGAAAATTTTTATTATTGTTATGCTGAATGCTTATTTTTTTATTCATTAAAGAAAACTTTTTTTTCAGAATTGTTTGACAACTCTGCAATATCTTTTGTTTTCAAACAAAATTTGGGGGAAATAAAAATGGTGAGAAGAAGCTTGTCTTCAAAGAAGTTGATTTTAGTGTAGGTTTCAGACAAGAAATAAATGTCACAGCCAATTTTAAGTTGGTAACATGAGTGAAGTTGTTATTCTATACATTATTAAGCAGAAAAGCTCTATGTAAGCTGAGGGTCCAGGTACTAAGGGAGCCAGGTCAAGGAAATTACTTGGGGCAGGTGCACAAGCAGCTATGTATTTACTGAGCTTAGAGCAGTTAGATAAGTATAATGTGGTCTTGATAACTTACGACAGTAGGCTTTAGTCTGACAAATTTACAAGACCTATAAGGTCTTCAGTGGTATTGTTTGGTATTTTTGGTGTGTGTTTGTGTGTTTGTGTATGTCTCTATGTGTGGGTTTCAGTCTCTTAATATTTTTCTTTTGTTGACTTCCCCTCCCACCTGGATCTCCATTCTTTCTTTCTCTTGTTAGAAAACAAACAGAAAACATGCAAGGAATGATAATAAAATGAATATTTATAATTAACAGATAAATCATAATAACAGACACACACATACACACACCGAAACAAACAGCCGGAGAAGAATCACAAGAAACAAATATAGAAGCAGAGTCATGAATGTTTTATCATAGGAATTCCATAATATCTCAAAACTGGAAGCCATACTATATACTCAAGGGACATGTGAACTTGAAAGAAAAATAAAGAAACAGAAAACAACAGCAAATTACCTCAATTTACATTATGAGAAAAAGAACCTCCAAAGATACAGTTGATTTCATTTGTGTTAACCACCTACTGCCAGGCATGGTACCTATCCTTGAGAGTGGTTTGATTCTCCATTGAAGCTCCCTTGGAGAATAGTAATTTTTCATTTACAAGAGGCTTTAAATTGGAGATAGCTACTTGGTTAGGAGTGGGAGTGGATGTCCACTTCTTTTAGCTCCTGGGCCTGAGCTGGAGCCGACACATTCAGCCTCTCTGCATGCTACCAGAGATTCTCTGAATTTATATGCTTGTCAGCTCTGTTGGGTGTAGTCAAAAGTTTTTCTTCTGCTCTCCAGTTCCCAAATAATCGGTCAGAGGCTTAATATTGCTTTTAAAGTTTCAGCTGATAGTTCAGGATTTTATTAGCTAACTCTTAGATTTAGATTAACCCATAGTTTTTATCTATTATTTACTATGGGGCTCATTGCTTGTTACCTCATTTTCTACATGTCCTGCTTCATTGGTAGCTAGCTGCGATCTTCTCTAACTCTACCCTCCCTCCTCCCAGTGTCTTCTGTGTCTGACTCTTCCACCTACACTTCCTGCATGGCTTTTTATTAATCAATGAGAGTAATACAAATTAAGAATGTACAGAAGGATTATTCCACAGTATTTCTCCCTTTTGGTCTAAATAAAAAAGAAGGTTTTTTTTTACATAGTAAATATATATATTTCCCATCTGATACTCCTGTGCCTGTCAAGCCTGGCCTAAGTCTACCCATAAAATCTGTTTTATTAATCTCTATCATGGAGATCCATATGTCCTCCAGTACCTTCCTCTATGCCTAATATTTCCAAGTCTAGAAAATACAGCATTTTATCATTTATTTAATGACTAATAACCTCCTATAAGTGAATTCATGCTGTATTTATCTTTCTGAGCCTGCTTTATTTCACTCAAGATGATTCTTTTCTAGTTTGATCCATTTGCCTGAAAATTTTATATCATATTTTTATATCTGTGTAATACTTCATTATGTAAATGTACATTTTCAGTTTTAATTCTTCTGAATTGTTTCCAATTTCTGGCTATTGTAAATAGAGCATCAATGAACATTGCTCAGCAAACATCCTTGTTATAGGGAATCGTCTTTGGAGTGTATGTTCAAGAGTGGTATAGCTGAATGTCAAGGTAGATAGACTTCCACCTTTCTGAGGAACTATCATACTGATTTCCGTACTGGATGTACAAATTTTCACTCTCAACAGCAATGGATGTGTGTTCCTCTTCATCTATATCCTTGCCATCATGAGGCATCACTTTTGTTATAGATCTTAGGTATTTGACAGGTGTAAGAAACAATCTCAAGTTTGTTTTGATTTGTATTTCCCTAATAGCTAATGATATTGTATACTTATTTTAGTGTTTCTTAGCCATTTAAGTTCCCTCTATTGAGAATTTTCTTTTTTTCAGTATTCCACTTTTTATTGGATTGTTTGATTTTTGATATCTTAAGTACTTTATATATTTTATATAAGTCCTGAATGGATATGGAGTTAGTAAAATTCTTTCCCATTCTGTGGTCTGATCCTGTGCCTTAATTAAACTGTCCTTTGCCTTAAGGAAAAATTTTAGTTTTGTGAGTTCCTGTTATTAATTGTTAATCTTCGTTCCTGTGCTAATAGTATTCTGTTCAGAAAGTATTCTATGGTACCAATAAGTTCAAGGCTCCTTCTTTTTGTTGGTCTTCTATTAGGTTCTGTGTATTTGTTTTATTTTATTTTTTTGGTTTTTTCGAGACAGGGTTTCTCTGTGGCTTTGGAGCCTGTCCTGGAACTAGCTCTGTAGACCAGGCTGGTCTCGAACTCACAGAGATCTGCCTGCCTCTGCCTCCCGAGTGCTGGGATTAAAGGCGAGCGCCACCACCGTCTGGCGGTTCTTTGTATTTGAATTTCTGTTGAAGTCTTGATCCAATTAGAGTTGAGTTTGGTGTAAGGTGATAAGGATGAATCTATTTGCATTTTTTAACCTGCAGTCATCCAGTTTATTGTTATTATTACAATAGTCATTGAAGATGCTGTCTTTATTTCAGTGTGCGTATTTCACGTTATCCAATAATAGATGTTGATACGCCTGTGAATTTATGTCTGGATCTTCAATGCCACTGATCAATGTTACTACTTTTTAAGCCAAATACCATGCTGTTTTATTACTATAGCTTTGTAATACAACTTAAATTAGGGAATGGTGAGACCTCCACCACTTCTTTTATTATTCTAGATTGGTTTAGCTGTCCTGGGATTTTCTGTGCTTCCATAAGAAACGGAGAACTATCCTTTAATATATGTGAAGAATTGTGCTGGAATTTTATTGTGAATTGCATTGAATCAGTGGATTAATTAAGTAGGATGACAATTTTCACTATCCTACTGATCCAAGAGTATGGCAGATCTTTCTATCTTCTGATAGCTTCTGAAGTTTCTTTCATCAAAGACTGGAAGTATATAAGAGTAGTCTTTCATTTCCTTGGTTAGAGGTACCCCCAAGATATTTTATATTATTTGAGTCTACTATGAAAAGTCTTGTTTTCTTGCTTTCTTCCTCTGAACTTTCATTACATTTATTGGAAGGCTCCAGATTTTTAAGTTTAGTTTGTACTCAGTTCCTTTGCTTGAAAAAAAAAATATGGGAGTTTCCAGGTATAAATTTTAGGGTCACATATTTCTATTATCATATTATCATCAAATTAAAAAAATAGTACTCCTTCCTATCTATTTTATTTTCAACTTATCTCCTCTAGTTTTCTTATTGCTCTACCTAGGACTTCAAGGACTACATTGAATAGGTATGGAGAAGATAGAATAGGCCATTGACAACATTGTCTTTCTCCTGATTTTACTGAAATTGCCTTTAGTTTCTTCCCAGTTATGTTGTTATTGACTATGGCCTTGAAATAAATTACATTAATTATGTTTAGCTATGTCCTTCGTATTCCTATTCTCTACAGACTATAGACTTGCTATAAACTCCATTTATTATGCTTAGGTATGTCCATTGTATTTCTATTCTCTCCAGGACTTTTGTCATGAAGGGATATTGAATTTTGTCAAAGGCCTATTTTGGACATAATTAGATGAACATGTGGATGTGCATTTCAGTTTGTTTATATTGTGGTTTACAATTATAGATTTTCATATGTTGAATCATCCCTGCATCTCTGTGATGAACCCTACTTGTTCTTGGATTCAGTTTGCAAGCACTTTATTGAGCACTTTTACATCTTTTTTCATAAGAGAAATTGGTCTGTAATTCTCTTTATTTTTCTGTTATGTGTACTGGGTATCAGGGTAACCGTGCCCTCATAAAATGAATTGGGCAATGTTCTCTTTGATTTGATTTTGTGGAATAAATTGAGCAGTATTGGCTTTAACTCCTCATTAAAAGTCTGCTAGAATTCTGTGCTAAATCTATCTGGCCCAGGGCTGCTTTTCTTTGAGACTTTTAATGACTGGTTCTATTTTACAAGGTGTTGTAGGTCTGTTTAAATTGTTTATCTGATCTTGATTAAACTTTATGAAGTGGTATGCATCAAGGAAATAATCCATTTCTTTTCAATTTTCAAATTTGGTGGATTATAGCTTTATAAAGTATGTCCTTTTGCCAATGAAAAAAATCCAGTTAATTAAAAACATAATTTAAAAAGCTTTTAATTAGTTTGAGTAAGTGTTTGTCTATCTTGGTTTTCTCAAAGGACAAACTTGGTGTTCATTTGCGTTTTTCTCTTTGTTTTTGTTTTATTGATTTCAGCCCTGTGTTTGATTATTTCTTGCTTTCTTTTTCCGTTTGATATCCTTTTTTATTCTAGAGATTTCATATGTGCTGTTAAGTTGTAAGTATATTTTTTTCCTTTGTAGACAGTTACTATGACCTTTTCTATAACACTCAGTTTCATTGTGTTCCATAGTTGCTTTATGCTGTTTATTCACATATTGAATTCTAGAATAATATCTTTACTTTCTTTCTTGACCAATTTTTTATTCACCAAAATGTTTTTCTGGATACTAGGAGTTAAGATTTATTAATGAGGATAGGCTAAATACCTGAAGTAGTTCATAAGAGAAAGGAGAAAATGAGAGAGGGGAGAAAAGTGTTCATCCATGATCTGTGTATTTAGCCTTCTTGGAATGAGGGTAAACTATAAGGAAATTTTATACCAGAAGGTATGCTTTAGCACTAGGGATGAGGCTGGGGATTGGACCTGTTTCCCTAGTCTAATGACATGTTATATTTACAGAGAAAGCCTGCTGGTGTTAAAGGCTAGGGTAATGTGTTGGGGGAAGGAAGATGGAACAGATCTTCATGATTCAATGGGGATTGGGTCAGAGCAAAAAGATAGACCACAGAAATTGCTGTAGCTGGAGTTGAGACTTGGACTGGATCTGTAGGAGAAGAGGTGAGGTAGGGATCTGCAATCAGTTTGTCTTCTGCCCTAGCAGGAGTGACCTATCAGATAGCAAAGGGAACTTGCTACAGTTGGGGACTGTAATAAAGCAAGTTGTGAGAGGATGTTAGGAGGTGAAGATCTGTGGTATAATTCCTTGGTTTCCTGTTAGGAGCATAAACCTGGAAAATTTTGACCGAAAACGTTGTCCTTTATGTGAGTGTATTCTGGCTTATATGTTGAAAATTGACTATTGGGGAATTAACACAGCACAAGGAAACCTCTCAGAAGACAAGAAGAAATTCAGAAGGAAACATGGACAGCTGGCCATGGTAACTGCAGAATAGATAGTAAGAAGATATCAAATTCTGTGTATATTTTGAAGCTGTGCTTAATGGATTGGAGAAGGGTTGTAAAAGACAAAGAGTCATGTATAATTTAAATTTCATATCTTACATAGTAAAAATAGAGATATTTACTGAGATAGGAAATACTATGCAGAATAATATTCTGAGTCTAGTTCTTAGGTGTGAAAGTTGAAAAATAAAATGAATCAAGCAGTTGGACATCCAAATCCAGAATTTAGGTAAATAGTTTGTAGATCAGGAAAAAGCTGTGGCTCTTAAATCATGTGCCTGGATGGTATAAACTAAGGCATGCATTTAGACATAATACCAGAATACCTCAATTAATATTTTGGTTACATTTTTGACAAGAAATCATATGTTGAGACTACTATGTCAAAATAGCATTTAATACTTCTCAGAACACAATAGCTTAGTTGTTTTTGTGGATGCCATAAAATCATTGCTTACCACCTATATCTTGTTGTCTGAGGCTGTTGCTAGTGGCCAGTGAACACTGAATCTGATATTCTCACTCTAGTCATAAAAAAGAAAGTTTCTACTTGAGATATCTCAAAGTGACACCACTTTAATTTTGAAAAATGGTAAATTGATCCATTATCATCAAACCTTTTAAATTTTCAAATACTGAGACCTGAGCAACAACAACGTTGAGAGCTACAGTTTAAGAGAAGCCAGCCCTTATAAGATACGTATTAATATCTTGTAGTAAGAACAAGAAAGCATGATTCCCATTACTAAAGCCTTGCTAAAAATGTATTTATACAGAAATGATGGATGGATAAATGTGAACATCAAACAACAAAAACACAAATAAAAGAGAAGGAGAAGAAATAAGCTAAGAGAGGGAGAGAATGGCCTGAAGAGATGGAAAGAGAAGAGAAAGAAAGAGGGATGGATGAGCATGAAATTGCTTCTGAAATTCCCTGAAGTAGTCCTGGGGGAGGTATGGTAGTGAGAACAAAATGTTTAGCATCAGAAGCACTGAAAACGCTGATAATAGTTACAAAAATCTAAATAATTACAAGTTAAAGGGAAAGATAGTTGCTGATTCTTTAATATTGGATAAGATTATATTTTCATGTTTTCCCACTGTCCTGGGTATGCTCCTGTCTTTACTTGTTTTCTGGTTGCTGGAGCTTTGGACAGCTTGTAAGAGAATATGTCATTTGACTTTGTTCTTTATGGGCAAAAATGTATTATAATCTATTTTCTTTCCTCCCAGAATATAATCAAAACATTCTTGGCATGCTAGCTTCCTAGGAACCCACAAACACACACAGTCCCAGTGTTTCCTATGGGAAACTTCTGCACTTGGCAGCTCAAGTTAACACTGTATCAAGAGCAATATTTCAGCAACTGAATGGAAGCCAGTTGAATAGGAACCTTGAGCTCATTATCCTTTTGTTGATATTGATAGTGGTGGAACAGGCAGTGTCTGGGTAGTCCTTCCAATATTTTCATAATTTCTACCTAGGTCAGTTTATAATCATATAGTTCATGTTCTACAATTTACAAAATAGTATATACTATCAAACTATACTATTTAAGAACTACATGGCTGTAGATTTTATAAAAAATGGAAGATGATTTCTCTTCTCAGTTTTCTACAGAACTATCAGTATTATCAGTCACTGACTTTCTACTTAAATGCCTTACAATGCCACTGATTCTTCTTCTGGTATCTTGCTTCCTTTATTGATCTCTCTTTTCCAAAGCCATAGTCAGTACCAAGCACAACAAACAATTCAGACTCTTTATTTGTCTCTGGAGTCAAACAATTTGAAATATATCTGCTGTTATTATTTCTTCATCCCATGAACTTCATAGTGGGCCTCAATAACAAAACTTTATTTTCTAAAAGCGTATTCTTTTTCTAATTTCTTCTCTCTTTTTTTTTGTCACCTTGCAAAATATCCTCTCTTCATTAGACACTGTCTCTTTTCTGATTCATATTTGCTAAATAGGAAAATAAAAATCTATTCATCTTAATTATCCACACCATATATCCCTGAGCATTTTACTATAAAATGCATTAAGTATCATTTTTGTTTGCTTTTCTGTCACATGTCAATGGCAAAGGCTGTCTGAGGTATTGTTAATTCATATTCAGTTGTGTCCTCGGGTTATCGTTTGTTATCCTGCAGATAATGTCCTAATTCTCCAGCTGCTTTCTAACTACATAAGGTTTTCTAGGTTCTCCTTACATTTGTGGTGGGGATAAACTATCC
>NC_022031.1:28390662-28408890 GCF_000317375.1 Microtus ochrogaster
TGTGATTGAGGCTGGAGCATCCCTCAGACCTGGCATTCCTTTGCATACTTCACTTTAGGTCAAACATCAGCAGTTAATGAAGTAGGAACCCAACTAATTCTAGTTTCATGAATAATTAGTCAAGAATGCAAGAAGTATAACACGGAGTAGATCAAATTAAAAGCATGGGAGGTCATGCAGACTCTTCAACTTGAGTGCCTCTCCCTATTTCATCTGGATGACCTCACAACATGGTGGGTGAATGCTGCTAAACCCTCCACTTCTCTCCATGGAGCCTTTCACAAACAGTGAAACACAGAATGGTATTCTATGAGCAGGAGTGAACAGAATGGGTGAGAGTTTGCTTAATAACGGTGGACACCCATCAAATACAAGTCTTCTGATTTAGGAGTGGACTTTAAAACAATTGAGATTGTAAGAATATAAGAAAGATATTTTTAGTGAACTTTTCATCTCATAAAGTCCTCAGTTTATATCAGTTATTCTGAGATTTAATTAAGAATTTGTATTAAATTATAATTCCAAAACATATTTTTATTTTACAAACTTTAGGTGGGGTTGAATCTCCTCTTGGAAAAATCACTACTTTGGAAACACCGTGACCTAAGTTCAATTCCCAAAATCCTGTAAAAGCATGGTACTGAAGGGCAGAGACAGGAGTATCCTTAGTGTTTAATTGCCATTCATTTTGGCCTGTTGTCGGAGACTGTTTGTTCATCCCCGTCAGCTCACACCTGAAATAATCACCCAGGAATTATGTTATTTGCAATACTGTCTGGCCAATAGCTTAAGTGTATTTCTAGCTAGCTCTTATATCCTAAACACACATATCTCCATTAATCTGTACATCACCACAAGGCCGTGGCTTACCAGCAAAGTTTTGGCAGGCTCCCATGGAGGTGTCTGTCTCCTGTGGTGACTACATGACTTCTCCCTGACTCTGCCTACTCTTGTTCTCCATCTCTGTTTGGATTTCCCACCTGACTTTACTCTGTTAAGCCATTAGCCAAAAGTAGCTTTATTCATTAACCAGTAAAAGAAACACATATACAGAAGGACTTCTCACACCAAGGTCCAGTTTTGGTGAGAGTCTATCTCAAAATGCAAGATGGATAGGATCTGAGGAATTTTATCCAATGTTTCCTCCTAGACTCCAAATGAACATGAATGAAGGAACATACACACACACACACACACACAAACACAGAGAGAGAGAGAAAGAGAGAGAGAGAGAGAGACAGAGAGACAGAGAGACAGAGCAGAGACATAGAAGGGAGGGAGAGAGAGAACAAGTTTGGTCACAAAATGTTCTGGTATCTAGTTTTAACACCATATGTGAATGCGTTCTATACTGATCCAGAATAACATGTTTGTAAAAATTTCAACAGATTAGCTGAGGATGGACCTTAGGTGATATTTGGCTCAGCTGCATGAGGTCCTAGCATATGATCTAGGTCAATGCTTCTCAACCTTCCTAATGTTGTGATCCTTTGATAGAGTTCCTCGTGTTGTATATTGTAACCCCAACAATAAAATTATTTTTGTTCCTAATTCATGATCATAATTTTGCTACAGTTATGAACTTTGTTTTCTGATGGTCTTAGGTGACCTCTTAGAAGGGTTCCCTGACCCACCAACAGAATAGTGACTCAGAACTTGAGAACCACTGATCTAGATATGATGATGCAAGAAGGTCAGAAGTGCCAAGTTCATTAGCTATGGAGTTCATTGCCATCATGGACTACATGAGAGCTTACCTCAAAAAATGAAAAAGATGTGGAGAGTAACTATGAAGTGACTCTTGAATTACTTAGTCATAATGATGCCACGTCAAATATGGAGTGGCTTGTGAGAGACAGGTAACCCCACAAAAGCAGAGGGCCAGTTCAAAAGCAAGTAACAATGAAATGTGTCTTTCATAAAAGGAGAAAGTGAAGTAACCTTCATTTATCAGGAACTTAGAGACAGGAAAGTGAAGATAAAGGGAAATTCAGAAATGACTTTTGATTAGGACCGCTTATGATCCTAGGTCTTTGTAAGAGGCAAGGCTTGGAGAATGCTTATGCCAGAAGGCTGTTTCTATAGCTATCTTTTCATCAGTAATTCTAACAAAGATTCCCCCAATTGTCAAGAATGTGTCTAAGAATTTATCACAGTACCTGAAAATTTATTTTCATATGAAAGATTTGAATGAATAACTTAACTTTTAAAAATATTAGAAACGTGTTTATGCTTTAAAAAATCTAATAAAATCTCAAGGTCCAAATCAGGAGCAGATGGAGAGAGAGCACTAGCAAGGAACTCAGGACCGCGAGGGGTGCACCCACACACTGAGACAATGGGGATGTTCTATCGGGAACTCACCAAGGCCAGCTGGCCTGGGTCTGAAATAGCCTGGGATGATACTGGACTTGCTGAACATAGCGGACATTGAGGACTACTGAGAACTCAAGAACAATGTCAATGGGTTTTTGATCCTACTGCACGTACTGGCTTTGTGGGAGCCTAGGCAGTCTGGATTTCACCTTACTAGACCTGGATGGAGGTGGGTGGTCCCTGGACTTCCCACAGGACAGGGAACCCTGATTGCTCTTTGGGCTGACGAGGGATGGGGACTTGATTGGGGGAGGGGGCAGGAATCTTTAATAAATAAATAAATAAATAAAAATAAAATAAAAAAAGGAAAAAAAATCTAAATCAATCTTATATTTCTGTGGGTGATAAAAGTTTGAATAATAGTGTATCCAGCATTTATCTTAATTATTTGATCTACCCCAAGTCCATGAGTATTATAGCTTATTTCTCACCATTACCAACTTTGCACTGATATTACTCACTTCTTGCCTTTGGCTGGTCCACTTTTTTTCCCAGCTTAGTTTCTGATCTTACTAAATTACGAGCTGGTGTGTCTAATGGCTTACTGTGCTACCATTCCTTGGCACAGTATGGTGTTTCTAACACCAGTTCTGTGCACTTACTTAAACTGCCAGGAGAAATACTGAATAAAAATCAATTCCTGAAAGATATTTTTTGTTTGTTTGTTTATAAGTGATTACAACTAGCTATGTTTTTATGCCAAGGATCTGATAATAATTCTGTGTAACAAAAAAGACCCACTCCTAAAACCCTGCTCTGCTTTTCCATCAATGGAACATTTGACTTTTACTGAAACAAATTTGACACAATAGCCGAAGATTGATATGACTTATTTAACAAGTCCAATGAAAATGCAATTTGCCTTTTACTGTTAGTGATTTCCTCCCATGCTCGTAAAACCTGCTTCCTATGCTGAAAAGCGGAAAAGAGTGATGATACTTTAAAACAGAAAATGAATACCTCTATGTCCACCTTAGGGTTTTAACTCCTTTGAATACCAAACTCATTATTAATGTGGCCATTCGCTTCTTATGCATATACCAATTATCTCGAGTTTATTTAAAGAGAAATTTTTTCTCACCCTTCTTGTTTACAAATATTTTTGTTATTATGATTTTAGACAGTTTAAATGTATATTTGATAAAATATCAATGTTAATTATTGTTTCTGTTACTTATGCTGATAACAATGGAGCATGTCTTCATCCCATGAAATGTTTTCTTTTCTTTTTCTTTTTTCTTTCTTGTTTTCATTTTTGTTTCTTTTGAGTCACGGTCTTACTAAGTACCTCTGATGGACCTGGAGCTCACTCTGTAGAGCATGCTGGCCTTGTATTCACAGATATCCATCTGCCTCTGTCTCTCAAGTGCAAGGATTAAAGGTGTGCAAACACTTTGCATTGCCACAAGTAAGTTGCCTACTCAGAATTTTGTTAGTTGCTGAGATTTCAAACTTCTTTCAAAGTTACCTAACTGATTGTCTCAAAACACTTAGCCTTTTAGCTGTATTTGCACAGCCTTCAGGTTGCAGCTCAGTAACTCTCAGTCCTACATAGAGATCTTTCCCTTGCAAACACTGATCAGCAGTTAGTCATCACTGGATCTGTGATTCTAGTAGGAGCTAGTCAGTCACCAGCCAGTGCCAACACTGCAGTCTCCCAAGACTTCATTCATCAGCACATTTGTGCTTAGGAAGTGGCTATAGTGGAAGTTTTTATACCAGAATAATGGTTGGAAACCATAAATCCCGACTTTTGGTTTTGAGAAGCAAGTCATTTAATATTTTCCGGGGCAGGGATGATTTACAGCTCAGAAAAAAAAGCATGAAAGTAAACGTAAACATATGCAATGCAGATAAATTTTTCCCCAATCTTCTTTACATAGTGATTGCCTCTTTTAATATTTTAGATATTGTAAGCTTCCATGTTATGAGAAACAATAAGATGTATGTTAAAAGAAAAACTAAGGACATCCCTAATAAAAAATGACACATCACAATGAATGATATTTTGTTACAGTCTCAAAGATTTCTGATTCCTGTACACTCCTTTGGAATGTACTAGGTACTAATGAACATGTTGGTATAGTTCCGTATTCAGTTATCAATCATTTATTTGAGTTGATGTAAAGGGAATTTGTCCTTTTAATACTTTTGAAGAATGACTTTCAATGTCTTCTGAGCACTTGTGAATACCAATAGAAAGTGCTTCTTTCCAGAAAGGAACCATGAGTGG
Organism: Microtus ochrogaster; assembly: GCF_000317375.1. Lineage (NCBI taxonomy): Eukaryota > Metazoa > Chordata > Mammalia > Rodentia > Cricetidae > Microtus > Microtus ochrogaster. The sequence continues at coordinate 28,395,272 of NC_022031.1, forward strand.
CCTGTGGTTAAAGCCTCCCATTTCAGAACTAGAATAAACAATGAGAAGTGATTCACATCCTCACTGAAATGAGTGAAAACAATTCCAAATAAAACAACCAGGAGCTTCAGTCTTACAATCGTAAGTACTGATTTTGTTAATAGCCAGTGTGGAAATAAAAAAGGACTTTGTCCTCCAATGAGACTGCTCCTTTGGTGAGCATTTTTAACTCAACGTGTGCACTAAGTAACAGGTGGGTTCTTTCACAGTAGCAGGACCCATGAGTCAGTAAATGCAGACTGATAGAAGATATGAAGCTTGTACGAATTTGCACTTTGCTTAGCAATAGAAAAATCATATGTCTAGGAGGAAGCTTGTTTAAAAATTTTGGAGAATACTAATGAAGAAAGAATAAATGAAATGGAATTCAATTATACACCCTATGAGAATCAGTCTCTGTTGGGAGCCGGACAGGATCGCCATTACAAGATGGCTTCGACATCCTGTCTTGTTGGAAATAAACAACTCCATATTTGGCTATGCCTTTGGGAGCTGCGTGTACCCTGCTTCCCGCATGCGTGGTGGATAAGGGTCCTTGGGCCTATCCCGATGCACTCTGGTGTCAGCTGGTGGTGGCAGCCAATCACAGGGCAACCCATGTGCCAATTCCCTATATAAGCAGCTGCCTTAGTGCTCTTGGGCCCCTTGTTTCCTGCCCCCTCATTTCCTGCCCCCTCGTTTCCTGCCCCTCATTTCCTGCCCCTCATTTCTGGCCCCCTCGCTTTCTGCTCTCCCTCAACCAAGGGCACTCCAATTAAAGCATGATCTGAGAAGAATCCTCGTGTGGTGGTTGTTCTTTCTTGCTGGTTGAGAAGTCTGCCGCAAGTCTCCATACCCTTCATGAGGATGGGTATAGGATTTCATGTTACAGTCTATGTACAGCACATGGCTTGTCTATTATAGCTCATGGAGAGCTATGATGGATTAATGGGAGGAAGAATATCTATTAAAACTTTTATTTCCAAAATAACACAATAGGTATAAAGTAGGATAGAGAACAGGAGGCTCAGGGCTTCAGCCTACTGAAGCTCAACTCTTTAGGTAGCAGCATTGGGGATTCTGGTGAACGCTCATCACAAGAATTGCTTCCTAAAGAGGACTTATTATACTTTTTCTACTCACTTCATCTTTGACCTGAGAAGGTTTACAGATATCTACGTGTATGGTACCAAAATATGTAAATATTTATAGTTCAAAAAAATAAAATAACTCTTGTTCTACATATAATTTTGTCATTTATTAAAGGAAAGAAGACAAACTGTATACTAGTGGGATGAATGTCTTTCTTTAATATTATATAAAAAAGTTAAACTTGGTTTGATAGTAGAGGATGTAGACCATCCCCAACATTTTCTCATTAATTGATAGTTGTTTTTGTTTTATATTATCAGAATTAAGAATGCAGTTTTACAAAAATAGATTATGAAATAAAAGAAGTATATATATGTGTATATATTTATATCTTTATATGTGATATATTTTCACTAATAATACGTAGTTAATTTAATTCATTCTCTGACTGCTCTGAAGATTTATTTAAGGTTACCAGTTTTAACTGCTTCTCTTGGTCATTCCCACTCAAAAGAAGAGACATATTTTTAACAATTCCCCCTTTTTCATTTTGGTGTACAGTGGGGATTTGCTGTGCAATTATGCAAACAGAGCAGAGGTCTATCAACCACTGTTCATTTATTGGCCCTAACATACACTGATTTGAAGTTTAAAAAATATCTCATTACCAAATACTGATAGTTTGTATTATTTATTTAGTATCAAAGCTGACCAATTTAAATTAGCTCTTAAACACTGGATGGGAAAATGAACATATTTTTTGAAAATCAACTTAATATTAAAAAATAGTCAAATATTCTGTATTCTAATTGTTTCATTCCAATAATCCTAATAATTGCTTGCAGATTAATAAAACTTTCTAGTTTAAATTATGAGAAAGATTGTTGTTATAGCGAAAAAATATAGTTAATATTGAGAGTATAGGAATAAGTTTAAGATAATAGAAATAATATTTAACAGTGATCAATTTTCTACGAATTCTGTGTTTCCATCAAGTGGCAATAAAGGAGCTTTAACAGAAACAGAGCATTTGTATATTTTTCACAATATATTTAATAAATAGTAGTTGGAGACAGTGTAGCATTAAAACACTAAGCTAGTATGGAGAATGATCTGTATTTAATACACACCACCTTATATAGAACACCAATGCATGTTACAGAAACATGGGCTTTATTCCGAATCATGTCCGTCTACCATGACTCTCAGCTGGTTTGAAAATCCATGCTAAGTAAATGCCCCTCATAAAAGTGTTGCGTATGTACTGATTAACACTATCAGATACTAATACTAACTATTCTTCTTTTAGTCACCTCTAGGCTGGTTGTAAACTAAGAAATGTTTCTTAACTTTAAATTCACACACAATATCCTAAATCAAGTTATTTTTATAATGTTTTAGATTACGTAGAAAAATGATAAAGATATTCAGTCAAAGTCTAATATAAAATATTTGAACATGTACAACTCAGGCACTGGGCAATAACCTGACAAATCTTGGAATCTTGTTTCCAGTTTCATTATTTTCATTAATAATGTATTGACAGTTTATATTTTATGCATGAGAACCGAGAGAGAGACACCATTCTGACTGTGTATTATAATTGTCCTTTCAGAAGTGAAAAATGATTCATAGCAAATATTATAAAAGATTAGGTGAGGCACTTTGGTGTTTTGCTTTTATGACTTGTTGAATCTCATTCTTCCAAATATACTGCTAAACTCATATGTAATACTATTATTTTGTAAATTGTGGTTTCAATCTGTTCAATAAAGATGGCAATCTGCGTATTGGAATTAGCTTCTTATATTTGAGAAAGCTGTTTTAAACCCAATCTACTACCTAGAAATTTGCATGCTCTGAGGTGTCATCACCTTCAGCCTAGATGACAATATTTTAAGCATGTCATTTATGCACCCTACCTAATTTGCAGTGGGTATAAATATTCAAAGAGGTTATCTATGTAATCCTATTAGGGCAGAGTTTGCAGGAAAGCATTTTCTTGCTCTTGGATCTTTGAAGCTCCTGGTAGTTGTAAGCCATGCTGTAGCTCTGTTGTAAAATTTTCCCACAGCTGTTAAGGCTAATGGTGGAAACAAATGAAACGTTGTAAATCCAGAAAAGCACCAAGCCTGCTTAATTCCTCAGGCATAAATTTTAATCATTGAAAGAGAATTTTTTTCCCTGTTTTTAGAACTAATCTTACTTCCCTTTGTTTTTCCCCAAGAGGATTGATGTTTTGTTAAGAGTGAGATCAATTACAGTTACAATTGCAATTTATAAGGGATTTAGACTTAGACAGAAGTCACAAGGCAAATAGAAAGGCTTTTTCGTGTTTCTCCCTGTTTTTTTCCTACAAGAGCCCCACTCTTTCTTTCTCGATCTCTCCCTCTCTTTTAGCATCACTTTTTCTCTCTCCCTTTCTTCCCCCTCCAACGTTTTCTCTTCTCTAGTTTATACTTTCCTTTTCTTTCCGTACTGCTTTCTCTCTCCCTTTTTATTTGCTTCTTGCATTTTCATTGAGCATTGAGAGATTTGGCAAATCAATAACAGAATTAATGTTCTTCTGGCATATTATATCTTAATTGCTCCATATTTCCTATTTTGGAGACTATAACCAGCTATGAATAATTTACATCATTTCGTTGGGATTCATATATAGACTCTACAGATTTGCCTTGCTAGATACAATAATTTAATATGCTCATCAGAAGTCAGGTTACAATGTCTTGGATAAAGTGAAGTGAATCAGAACATTCATTTGTATATTCCATGTTTAATAAACTTGCAGATGATTTTGAAATTTAAAAATAACTGCTAAAAATGAACAACAATCCCAATAAGGAGAATGTTTTTATTTTATGTTTGTCTGCATGTGACACTTTCTCTCAATTAGATTTGCTTTGTTTTGAAATCAGTTTCATATTTCTTCAGTAGGATTACTTTGTTATTGTGTAACCTGGAATAAACTGCTTCTGTGAACTGAAGTATTAATCTTTTGTTTTTATTGGATTTTCTATGTGCTCGAATATGCACCTAATTCCATTTTACAGACTCACATACTGCACTGGACTTGTGTAAAGGAGTTTAGTGTTACCAAGAGGTGGTGTTTCTGTGGAGAGAATGCCATCAGATAGCATATGGAAAGTGTACAGAAAAATGAGTATTTGTCAAAAACTGAGATAGTTTTGTATTGGAAGGAAAATTATATTTAAACCACAATAGAAATGGATTTCTAAAGGTCACTATATTATATATTGTATTAAACACAGAACACACATGCAAATATACATATACATGCCATATAATTTAAGCAATTGAAAATAATCAATCTGACTGAATTTTAATGACTGAAATGAAAACTCATACGTAGCTCTTCGCAAATCCTCAGGTGGGATTTGACTATAGCCTGGAGGCAGCAAGCCATTATCCTTCTGTCAATGTGTAACTCATGCTGACTTCTAGCTGACAGTCCACAATACTGACTGTTACTAGGTTCATGTGTGTGTGTTTGTGTGTGTGTGTGTGTGTGTGTGTGTGTGTGTGTGTGTGAATGGGGCAAGCCAGAAACCCTATAAACCACATTTCTACAATTACTTTTTAAATTAGAAATTGTATTTTTTCTTGGCGACTTAACAATGGACTGGTTTCTTGGTGTTTGAATTTTTTTTATGTATAGCTTGCCTTTGGAGTCTAGCATTTGTCAGTTCTGTACCTTCCACTAAAAGCATAACCAGTCTTTGGTTTCTTTGAAAGCAGCATGTGGCAGTAAAACAAAATTCCCACAATATGTGGAATAAAATGAAGAGAAGGTCCATATTATGGATTTATGACAAATAGAATCTTTCATCCATACCCCATTGTCTCTTAGTACTCCACCTTTGCTGGTTATCAGTCTATTTTGTCCTGAACTTAGTGTCTCAGAACTGTGTCCATATGCTTTGTATACAGAATAAAACAAAGTCATATGGTATTTTATGTTCTCTAGTATGAAGTTCTATTTATTTAAGATACTTATCAGCAATGAATCTTGATAATCTGATGTTTTCTTAGGAACATCCTTTGAGAAATCTAAACTTTCAGAAGAACACTTTATTTTGAGCCACTCAGACACTGGTATGTAGCAGAACAAACATGGTTACATTTTTCCACCATTCTCAAGTAATACAGACAAAAAAAATCTGTCACTGTGCCTCACATATTGTTAAATAACAATAACATAAATATATTTAAGTATATTTCCATTTTTAAAATTAATTATATAAAATTTAATGAAAGTACATAATGATTATTACAAATGAGTAATAGATCCCAGAGACTGGTTTTGCTTTGAATAAACCCAGCATGCACAGTCATGTCACTGATTGCTCCCCTGACACATATGTGATGAGATAATTTTTCATAAAATTTTTAATCCTAAACAAGTCATAAAAAAACCACTAATCAAATGTCAATCGAGGTTAATCCATGAACTACGTGATCTTTAGTCCTCAAAGCCATCAAGATCTTCAAAAACAAGGAGAAAATGGCACAGCCCAGATAACACTAGAGCATGTGATAAGAGAAAAAAAGTATGCAAACTTTGCAAAATATAAGATTATTAATTTAGAAAAGAAATATTGATTTTTTTTCTTGATTTTGTATGGTTATAAATGGACTGTACTGAGATAAATTATTACTAATAGGAAAAACAATGAAGGATACATAGAAACTCTTTGCAAGAATTCTGTAAGTCTAAAATTAGTCTACTATATCTAGAAAAGGTTTTGCTATTCTTACTTAGCGGTGCATGAAAAGAGAGAAGAAACAGGTTGTTTCAACATCACCTTGGAATTAAGGTAATGTTCTTGAAATCAAAGTTCACTGTAATAAAATCTTCTAATTATTTTGTTTGTATGTAGAGTGAAATCAAGTACCAAACACAGACTATAATATGGAATTGTGGTCACTCAGATGAAGCGTGATGAAATCTTAGATCCTAAATCATATTAGTAGTACCTAGGATGCAGTCAAAATTCTACTAGAATGCATATATTGATTTAATTTTTAATCAACTGTAACTTTTTTGCAAGAGCCATTAGATACAGTGCTTCTCATAGAAAGGAACTTGTAAGATTATTGGACAAGTGCTTCACGAATTCATGATGATCATATTTTGTGATAACTGGGCTTATCTCAAAAATAAACATTGATAAGTTTTTTACATCTTTGATGAACACATGGCAGTATAGTGAAGATGTGAAAGATAAGTAGATTCTATCCAGTGAAGGCTTTAATATGCAAATTTGAAATGACCATAACTGTTAACAATTTCCTATTTGAGAAATAATGTATATGGTGATTAGGTTAAATTAAAACTAAGAAATGGAAGTTCCCCGTGTCAGACTCTGATATACAGATTAGATATAACCAAGGACATAAAAGCTGTGAGCTGGGCATAATGGCACATTCTGTGATTTTAACACTGGGGTGGTGGAGTAGAAGGACTGCACAGACTTTAAGGGAAGTCCATTGGCTGGTTTTATGTGGTAACTTGATACAAGCTAGAGTCATCAGAGAGGAAGAAACCTCAGTTTGAAAATGCCTCTGTGAGATCCAGCTGTAACGCGATTTTCTCACTTAGTGATTAATGGGAGAGGGACTGGTCCGTGGTGGCAGTACCATTCTTGGACTGGAAGTCCTGGTTTCTATAAGAAAGCAAGCTGAACAATCCCTCCCCCACGCAAACAAGACAGTAAGCAGCACCCTTCTATGACCTCTGTATCAGTTCCTGACTCCAGGTTCCTGCCCTGTTTGAGTTTCTGACCTGACTTCCTTCAACAATGAAGAGCAACTTGGAAATGGAAGCAAAATAACTCTTTTTCTCTCCAACTTGCTTTTTGCCCATGGTGTTTTGTTGCAACAGTAGAAACCCTAACTTAGAGAGGCAGCCCAAATTAAACTGCTCCAAAATATTATCGGCACTATCTCTAATGCTATTGTCACTGATTTCCAGTATTATAATTCCCAAATGAAAAAAATTGAGAACCTCCATTTTGAACATAATAATACCTGATTTAGGATAGGTAATAGCTACCACTGAAAAGATAAATAAGGAACAGTTTAAATTATAAGATAAAGTAGGTCCACATTAAAATAAGAAATTTCCCATCATCTGATGGAGGAAGGTCATTGGTTAAGTAATAAAGAAACTGCTTGGCCTCATAGGTTAAAACATAGGTGGGAGGAGTAAATAGAACAGAATGCTGGGAGGAAAAGGAAGTGAGCTCAGACTCGACAGCTCTGCTCTTTGGAGCAGAGACGCCATGCTCCTCTCTCCCAGGCAGACACATGCTATGAAGCTCTGACCCAGGATGGACATAGGCTAGAATCTTCCTAGTAAGCGCACCTAGCGGTGCTACACAGACTAAATTAGTATGTGAGAATTAGCCTAGAAGAGGCTAGGTAGAAATGGGCCAAGTAGTGTTTAAATGAATACAGTTTGTGTGTTGTTATTTCGGGCATAAGCTAGCAGGCCGTGGTGCTGGGGACGCAGCCCCGCCGGTCATATTACTACAATCATCTGCATAACATATAGTGAAAAAAATGTTAATCAGCAAAATTTATTGCCTTGGTTTTAACAGTGATCTTTGTAGATTCTCAAATGAATCCCTAATTCCAACACCAAGTATCTGTTCAACGGATTCAGGAGCTGATTTGTGACTCAAAAGAAAGTCTAGTACAAGAAAACTATAATGATAAAATTCTGGTCTTCAAAGAAGAGCATGTATTCTCACTCTTCCTTGCTCTACACAACATTCTCATAAAATGGAATAGTTGCTGTGCCTACTTTAAAGTAAAAAGACATAGAAAGTAAATCACCGAAAATACTGAGTAATTAAACACAAGATTAAAAACGAGGATCAGCCTGGTAAAAGACACCTCCACGACTTCAATTCTCATCTCTTCTTTCAGAACTTTAAGTTTGCCCTTTTTTCTCCTTTAATCATGTTTGGAAACACCTTTACTGCTACCTCAAAATAGTCTCAGTACTGTTTTGATAAGCTGTGCTTTATGCTGAGAAGACCATGAAAGAGAAAGACATATTTGAAAGGATTAAAAGCTACAGGATCCTCCATTGCTCTTTCCTCTTATATTTTTTACTTAGCCCAGATTTCAGGACATGCAAGCCATGGGAAATACCCTGTCTTTGCACTAATAGAAAGTACATGGACTCCCTATGGTCTTTGAAGACACTATCTTAAGGAACTCATTGAGTTCACTCTTTGAAGAATTTCACTTTTTTACTGGAGGAAAGTAACAACTTTTCTTTAAAGTATGACTCAGTGGAGGTGATAGTATAAAGCAGTGGCAAAAAGGGCTCATTTTCAGAATGAATGAGATATATTGATGGTTTACACATTAATATTAAAACTAAATCATGATTAAATCTATCTAAAAAGTTGAATTCATAATTTCAAAAGATAGAACTTTAAAATCTTTTATTTTAAGTGTGTATTTATGTGCAAATGAACACATCTAATTCCCTTATGTTGTCAATAGTTCTATAAGTATAACATTTCACAGTGAGAATCTTAAGAAATTTTGCATTATCCGTTCATGGTAGTGGATGAGGTAGTGATAAACAAAGATGTGTTATTCGCAGAAGAAAACCATAAATGATTATGTTTTCCCCATATGATAAGATTAACACTTCCACAACACTTCTAAATATTAACATTGTCCATTAATACAAAACTAATTTGAAAAATAGTAAATAATCTAATAAACATACCATAGCATATATTTAAACACACAGTGAGTAGAGCCACTGGTTTGAGATCTGGTCTTCACTGTCTAAGTTAGCATCCTGTCATAGAGAAAGGAAAGCTCTTGAACAAGCCACAGCTGAGTCTCCTAATTCTCTGCAGCGGAGCAGCAATACTGAGAATACAAAACTAAAACACAAAGAGCTGCTAAGTAATATTGCCTTGGGGACTGGATTGGCAGAAATTCTGCCTTATTAAAGTAACATTAAAAGTTAATTTAAAAGTCCCAACATGCAGTTTCATTCAATACCCAATATAGTAGAAATAAAACCTGTCTCTGCTCTGCTACAGTATTAGATATTATATGCGCTTATGTGACTATATGTTGGCTGATTATATCCTGATGTAATAATGGAACTATTCTTTCTTTTCATAACAGATATTTAAGCTATGCATACTTTCTTTTAATTTCCTATAATATGAATAAAGATATTTATTTTTCTAATAGTAAATAAAAGGTGCCTGATAGCTTCATTAGGAAAGAACTTGTAAATAACCATATATAATAAATAATACAAGTGAGATGAAAACAATTTAACAGATATGGGGAAAATTTTTATGATATCTCATTTTCAAGCACTGAATCAAATAACATCGAGCCAATCAACTAATCATTTAGCAATTAATTAGTGAACAATCACATCATGGACTTTTTTTACACGGGCAAGTTTAAATGAAGACACATTCGTTAATAAGCCCATAGTGTTATTAAACATAAAATATCGTTGAGTTCATTTTTAAATACCATAGAGTGAGCAAAACATAGTATAAGCTGGACCTGTGAGTGAACTAGTCCTCCTGTTCACATTTGTATAGTTTTATGATCAAAATAAAAGAGTTAGAACGCTAAATGACAGCTTGCAACAGATGTATGTTATTGGAAAATATGATTTCAGAATAAGTATTTTACTATTTTATTTTTATAACATCATGAAAAATAAGAAGGCTATTGTATCAATCAGTAAATTGACTAAACTGTTATTTGTATAATGCTATAAGATGGATTACCGAGGAGAAGCAAAGAACAATTAAATATTAATGCTAAATGTAGTAACATTCCTCTCTACAACAAGAAAGAAGGAAGATGCAATTTACCAGAAAGTGAAATAGTAGACACAGTATATTAAGAAGAGGATATATGAAAAGATGGTCTTTTTATAAGGAGAAAGTTCAATATGTTCATGTCCTTGGTGGAACTGGCAGGCCAATCAGTCATGTTGACTAGTTTGCTTCTATGTCCACTCTGAAAAGAGATCTTCTACTCTGAGAAATTAAGATTTTTGAAACAATCTCTTTCTGTCATAAGAAGATTTTATTTAGAAAACTATATTGCAAAGATTTCATGAGTCTGGTTTCCTTGACCTGTATAAAACACACCATGATAGCTTATATCCTAGTTCTCCAGCTTACTGTCACTTTGTCCTGTCTTCCATGATATTCCACTAGCCTAGGGTGTAGGAGTTGTGCTGAAGATGCCTCCAGGGCAGGTTGAACCACAATGTCAGTGGGTCTTAACATTTTGACCAGTTCTTTTATTTTTGTGGTGGGTTCTTTGTGCTTTACAAAGATTGTTCTTTGATTGGGGTTATGAGTGGTGCTTACCTGCAGATGAAAGAATAGATACTTAGAATAAAATTAGGAATTATACCAGTTTAGGGAAGTGGCAGTGGTATGTTCTCATCTAGTATCTATAATGTCACCAGCCATGGCTAGTTATCTAAGTTTGCATGAATTCCCTTGTGTTGGATTGGTCAGACCTTATTGAAGAAATTGTTGCTTACCTCCAAGACGTAAGTGCCACCATTTTGCTCTTAGGTATATATTGCTGTGCTAATTATTATTATTGTTCATAGGCTTTCTCACTAGCAAGGACTATTATTTGCTCTTTTTCCTTGCCGCTTACACAGTACCCTCTCATGTTATGAAAGTTTGTCTTTGCAAAGGAGGTTTGCAGGACAGTTCCAGACTGATGGCTCCAAATCCTTTGTTTGAAGTCTATGTTGTCTTCGGCAATAGGATCTTGCCATTGCACTTGACTCTCTCTCTCTCTCTCTCTCTCTCTCTCTCTTTATTTTTGAAGACACAATTTTCTCTCACAGATCTGCAGCAACACCGCTCTAATAATAGCAAACTATAAAAGTGTGAGTCTTCTAATGCAGTTTTAGTATTTTTAAATCTTATTAAATATTCTGTGATCTAGTGCAGTAGAAATAAGGAAAGGATTTTCAGGGCAAACAGTTTTTGATGACTTAGTCAAAAAATTTTGGGACTCTAATTCAATCTCTACACTTCAAGCAAAGTCTCTGTGACACCCCCCCCCCACACACACACACACACCACCACCACCAATACCACCAGAGAAAAAAAATATTTGCTTCTGGTGTTTATACAATATTTTAGGGTTCTTTCTTCCTTCGGGTACACTGAATATGTGTATTTGTTTGTCCTCTCTCTCATCTGCATTCTTGACTTCAATGTCTTTTATAGAATTTCAGGGAATTAGAAAACTCCTCAGTTCAGAAACTCTCACATCCCACTGACTTTCACAAGCCTGCTTTTCCAAACGAACTCTGCTTCATTTTATTTCAGTATCAATTACTCCAAGTGTGTATGGCAGTTGAATGATTATGGTAGTAATGAATTTATCTTCAACTTTCCCCCACATCTCCCTTCATCATACGTGTTTCCTTTATTTTCTCTACAATTCCATGCATATCTGAAATGACTGATTTCTTAGTTTCATGGAAAAATGTGTAGTATACGTTAGACCCTTGTCTTCTGTGCACTATCCAACTCATTTGTCCAGAGTGACTGTTTCATTTATAGAATGAGTCCCTGGGACATATTCTGAACTACATATACAAACTGTACTAGTTATATGTAAAGGACAAAGTGTGTGCCATCATCCCAAGTTTCTGATTACTGAATGCAAGCAGTTGATTCAAGCTCAGCCAAATAATTTATGTTGCCACTACACATTACAATTACACCAGAGTATAAATATAGGCAGAATCTAATCAGTGGCTTTGCCTAGAATTTATTAAACTAAAACTGATAAATTTATTATCTTCTTGTGTGTCTGAATATGCCTGTGTGGTGAAAAGAGAGAAACAGGGACAGAAAAATAAAGAAAGTTATGTGTGTATGAATATGTGTGAGCATATGATCAGCTCATATGGTTACATAGGCATATGAATATAGAAACCAGAGTCATTGTGGGGTGTGGTATTTCAGGGGCTATATATCTTGCTGTTTCTGAAACGGGGTCATATTATAACATCAAATTCATTAAGTAGACTGGACTGCTTGCCCTCAAGCCTCAAGGTTATTCCTGTTTTTACCTTCTCAGCTGTAGGAAGGATTAAAAGTGATCTCAGGTGCACATGCTTGGATAGCAATTGCTTTACTGACAGAGACCATTTTCCCAGGCCTGAATAATCCCTTCCTTCCAGTAAGGAGAAAAGACAAGAGCTGCACATCATTAAGCAGCCTAATGCATAAAGACTTTTATCTGCACAGGAGGCAATAAAGCTTACATGAAAAATGAGTCACAAATCAAGCAAAGATAGTGATTATTTGTTTGCTTACACTTAGTTCTATAGCTCTTGTCCCTTGACTATTTTACATATTGTTCTTTTAGACATTTGCTTGTTAGGAATCTGTGTGTATTCTGGAAATGTCCATATGATCTTATATTGATCTTAGTAACTTCTTATCAATTGCAATAAAAATGTTAATTACTCAATACCATGCTCTCTATCTTCTCCATTAGAATGGTCTGCCATCATTTGCACTTTGTTCCATCATTCCCCTTCTGCAATGATTTAAACTAATATATTAGCAATATGTGGCAAATGGATTTGATTAATTTTTAATTTACACAAGAAAAATAACATCAGATCCCATGATTTTAAAATCTTGTAAAAAACCATTTAGCAAGTAGATCACCTGGATTATGAATTTGCCTATTATTCCCTTTATTAGAAGTGTAACATGAAACATTCACTTGTCTCTTAAAAAGTAAACATGATTCACATGCTCTAACTACCATATCAAGCCTTGAAACATAAATTTTGTAGAAATCTTTCCTAATTTTACTGTTTGATGCTGATCCTTTATTGATGTTTTAGATATTGAAAACAAAGTTAAGAACATGTTTGGCACAGGACCTGATTTCTTTCCTATTATTGAGTAATCAAAAAAAAATAAACTCTTATATCTTTAGTTGTGAGCCTATCTTTTAATTATTGATCAGCCATCTATCCAACAAAATCAAGCAGGTTCATCACAGAGATGCAGGGATGGTTCAACATACAAAAATATGTCAAGGTAATCCAGCATATAAACTCCTGAATGTTGAGGGCAGGGGTTGTCTCTAACTCTTTTGCCTGCTTTTGGGCCCTTTTCCTCCTATTTATTGGGTGGCTGTATCCAGCACTGATGTTAGGGTGTGTGTAAAGTTTTATTGTAACTTTTTATGCCATGTTTGGTAGCTGTCCATGAGAGGTCTACTCTCCTACTTTTTTTTATCTTTTTTATTTTTGAAGGGAAATGGAGGATTTGGTGAGAGGGGAGGCAGGGAGGAGGGAGTGAGAGGAAAGAAGGGAGGCAAACAGTGGTTGGGATGTAATATATGAAAGAAGATAAAGGGAGGGAGAGAGAGAGAGAGAGAGAGAGAGAGAGAGAGAGAGAGAGAGAAGG
>NC_022031.1:28408990-28417679 GCF_000317375.1 Microtus ochrogaster
GAAAGAAAGAAAGAAAGAAAGAAAGAAAGAAAGAAAGGAAAATATCAACTGAACATGGACTGTCATTGATATTTAATCATAATTAGAGAAGATATGTTCTGAGTTCATACAATAAAAAAATCTATAGAGCATTTACTTAATATCTTACAAATTTGTGTTTAATGTTATTTTACCTAAGAGATATTTAATTTTTTTCTAAAATAATGCATGCACTTTACACTAATAAAATGATGTAGCACTAATTATCTGTATTAAATATAATATCCCTCAGTTTAAAAATAAATAAATACATGTTGAAAAATAAAAGCTATAGGAGAGGTATTTTGTTATATTTTGGCTTAAATTTCTCAAATGCCTAGCTTTTACCTGAGATTACAGATATTTTGTCTGTTGTGGGGGAGAGAGGCAGTCTGACCTGTCTTGACACTGTCATATTAAGATGTTCAGGATCTGTCCAGGATCTGAACTTCCACAACCCCTCATAGCTGTTATTAGCTGCTTTGTTCTTCTGTATCAGAAACTCAAAGGGGTAATGCATGTAAGTGTGTCATTCCAGGTTATATTCACTGCAGGGGCTGTGCTTTTCTTGTGTTTGTGACTGTGCTTAAGGGTAGCATTAACCCCTCTACCAGTTGTATTGGCAGTGAAGTCTATCTATCTATCTATCTATCTATCTATCTATCTATCTATCTATCTATCTATCTATCTATCTATCTATCTATTATATATATATATATAAACATCCATCTATACATCCATCTATCTGTCCATTCATCCATCTACCTCTTTTTAATAGTTTGACTCTCACGTAGAAATAATATTATTCCTTGTGAAGAAAAGGACACTAGAAAATCAAAAGAACAAACTTTCTTCATAGGAGTTCTACTGTCCTGTTGCAAAAGGAAGAACAAATTCCCTAGCCACAAAGAACAAAGAGCTGTCACTTGTAACCTTAGTAATGAAGATCTCACTTCCCAGCTAGATTCACAGAGAACACTCTTAAGGTCTGTTGTAAGTCTATTACCATTATGATGACAGCTCTAGTAAGTGTAGCCTAAGGGGACATCCATTGTCATGCATAAAAATAGAAATGCTCTATGTATGTTTAGATTTTAAAAACAAAAAGGGAGTAGTTTCAGTTTCCTTTTAAGCTGCTGTAGATCTCAGAGTTAGGACACATTTGCAGACATCAAGTCTGCTCCGTTCTTGTTTATCATCACAGCAATGATTTTAACAATTGAGGCTGGTGGCGTGTATAACAGCAACTCATATTGCAACAGGCATGATATCAAAGAAAAGAGTCTGTTATTTCAGAGTCTAAGTATTCACTGTATGAATGTGTACATTTATATGTTTATGTCTAGGTAAAATGGAAGGAGAATCAGCTTTTAGTACAAATGTACTAATAATTAAATGTATTATATACACATTTTAGAAAATAAAATTTGAATACATTTTGTATATGCTAATATGGCTACATTATAGTTTTACTTGGGACTGTAAAGCAAAAGAATTAAAGAATTGCATTTTTTGGGAAAAATGGCAGAATATTTGTATCCTAGTGACTATGTTCTTCATGAAATATCTTACCTGCTGTCAAAAATTATTCAGTGCATATACTTATATGTGTTTTACAGATACTGATATGTTGGGACAAATTAAAATAGACAGAAATAGCATAGCATTCTATAACTTGTAAGAAATGGTGCATATTAGGATAGGAAAGGTGAACTAAGAGATAAGAATAGATATAAGAAGCAAATTATAGAACATATGCTAAACATAATTTTGCATTTATTTTGTTAAAGCTATACTATGTTGAATATAATACTGAGAAAGATGTGTTGCAGGAATTTCTGGGAAACTTGCTGCCAAAGCCTAAAGACATGGGGGTCAGCTTGAAGCCATGGGATCTAGTTTCTTAGACAAGTGTGCCACTGCTTGATTACAAGGTTCAGTGGATTAAGTTAACAGGTCTCGTTCAATTCTTCCCTTTTTATATGTATGCAACATCAACAGCTAGGAAACAATGATGATTTCCAGAGTCCCAAATGGGCTAACTGTCTTTTTGTTAGGTTGAATAACTCACCTAATGGTTCTTGTGATATTGGTTCCAGTTTCAAGAAGGGGTTTAGCTATCACTGACAACCAAGAATCCTGTGCTAGAAGAACATTGAGACATATCGAAATTCCTATAGCATGTCTTCCTCTGGACACTTTTTCGTGGAAGGCTTTCTGAGTTCAAGTCAATGGCCAGAATTGTTCCAAATTTTGACAATGAGTCTCTTCCAAGGAAGGGACCTGGGATTTCTGGCATGTATAAAAATCAGTGCCTAATACGATAACCTACCAGAAAGCAGTTTAGTGACTCAGAATCAATATTTCTTAATCACCCTGGAGATGGGAAAATGGTCACAGTATCATTAGCAAGCTTCCCTATAGGAGAAGTACCCATGATGACAGCTGTTCCTGTGTCCAAGATGAAGTCCCTTATTTGGATCTTAACATCTGTTTTGGCCATGGGTTCCTGGAGACTGATCTTGACTTAGCCGGCTCACTTTCAGTCTGAGTCTGTCTCTCAAGGGGCAGCCTCGGCTCCCAGTGGAACTCTTGTTTTATTGCAGCTACTATCAGAGTCTTATTTTTTTCCTTTGGGAATTTGTCTCCTCTGGATGAACCCTGGAGACCCCTTCCTGTTGCACTTAATCTTTCAATGTCCCTTTTCTTGTAGTAAGAATATTAGTCCCTGCCCAACGGTCTTTAGAGCTCCTTTCTTCTTTTGGGTTTCTGGATGCCTGGATTTTCCCCAGAGTGCAATGTGAGAGCCATAGTTTTTGACTTTTTATCTAAGTACTTTTCCTTTTCTTCCTTACAGTTTTTTTCCTGATTAGCAACTACATTGATATTAATATCAAAGAACTGATCAATATTCATCCATACAAGTTCCTCTTGCTTTTGGAGCTTTCAGAAAACACACACTGAGGACTGATGGACAAAAACAGTGTTGTTCATTAAATAGTGTTCCCTCACTTCCGAGTTGGGTGAGGTGTATCACCTGTAAGCAACACAGGAACTTTTGCAGAAGTGATTGTGTAACTAGTTGGGTGCTGTGTGACTTTTCCAATTTTGGACAAGTCAGTGAGTCTATAAACTCCATTCTGAACTGCCTCAAAGATGGCTTTCCTCATTCTAAGAAGGTTCTGGAGAACTTAGAAGTTGTGATTCCATTAGAAATGCTCATCAGAAAGAGTGGTGACAGAAAATTTCTCAGGGTTATTAGGGTGCTATGGAGTTTCAGCTATTAACCAGGTATATCCTACACCCTTCACCTGAGATAAACAGCACAAATAGGAGCTGTCAACAGTTGTCCCAGGCAGAATGAAGGTCAGAGGTTAACCATAGCTTGTGACTATTCCAAGTATGGTGGAATGTGATATTACCAGCTGAGGATAGCAGGGGTGAAAAACTAATAAACATACTGAGGTGGGCCTTGTCTTCATATCCCATCCACCTTGATGGTGACCATCCCTATAGTGTGATGTAATGAGCACAAAGAGACTGATCTACTTAGCACTGGGAAGCCTTTGAAGGACCTGTACCTTAAGTGCCCAAGGTGAGTGATATTTGCAATTGGTCTACAGGCAAAGGAATCATTTGTGGCTTTGTCATGGGTGAACTTGGCATGGCAAGGCCAGATATTAAAGCACATATTGGAAATCAGGTTTCTGGACCCTGAAGGCTTGAATAGCTGCACATAGGAAGATGGGGAATGATGGAATTTCCAAGTACTGATTGTCTACATGGTGGATGAGTGGATATTCTGGTTCTGAGATGGTCTTAGAGATGAGGAATACAATATACTCCCAAGGGGGATAAAACTGAAACCAGACGTAGGGTATGGGGCCAGACCATATAACAAATTGCTGTAAGGAAACTGTTGGAGGTGGCTGAGTATTCTGAGCAGATTTCCTGCACTCTGTGGGTAATAGAAAGGTTCACAGTTCCTTCTGAAAGCCAGCCAAAATTGAAGAATGGCCAGTAGACTTTGAAGGAAGACATCAACCTGGAATGGTTTATTCAAAAGCCATATTCTCCAGAGAATCCCTGAACTGAAGTTTGTCAGCATCGTTTGGAAAAACACAGAGCATTTCATTTGAGAGGAACCCATTATTTGAGTTTCTATGTGTCTAGGATATGTGTAGTGTGTGAACGGGGAGGGATGGCGGCACAAAGGACTTCCTCTCAGTCTTCTGCCTGCCTCACTGGCCACCTCACAGTGATTTAAGAGGACTTGTCGTAGGGTCACACATAACAATTGCATTCTTAGTCTCCTCCTATTGCAAGAGGTGAGTATTAATCCTGGGCAAGTAACTTCAGTGGAACCAGCCACCATCACTTCCTTTCCTATATCTATGCTCTTTTATCCAGAGTTTAAATAGATAATCCCTAGTTATCTCTACTCAGTACTATTCTAGCCAGAAATCCAGATGTTCCTGGCCAAGAGATTAAGGAGGGCTTCTTCTCTCCAGAAGCTTAAGGGTCAATGGTCCTTAGCATCTCTTTCTGGGGATTAGTCTGATCTTCCTAGCCTACGGTATATTACCGATTTCTGACAGCAGCCCACAGCTCTCTTCTCCATCTGTGCTCAAATATCTTGGTCTCAGACTGCAGCTCTCTTTTGCCTTCTGAAAAAAAAAGACCCTGGAAAACTTTCAGTAGTGCATACTCAATTGTGTCCTCATTTGCTGGGGAAACAGCTTGGTGTAGTACCCAGTATCTCCTTACTCAATGAGGTGTCTGGTGGTGAAATCTCAACGGGAATTTCTGAATGCTTGGGAAAATTTCTGGGATACTGAGTCACTGAGCCTTTTTGTAGGTGGGGAGGGGAAAATTCATTACTCTAGCAGTCTGCTCCCAAATAATACCTTAATGAGATAGATTTTAGGGTTCAATCTGAAGGTCAGAAAAGCAAAACAACCATGCTGACGTGCTATCTAGAGATCAGCCTATGTCTTAGAGTACAATTAGAGCATTTCTAGGCCCTCAAATACCTTAAATATCCATCAGGATATGCTTTCTGTACTGTTTTGACTCTTAAATTAACCATTGCAGAATAACAGTTGCCAACTTCAAATACAAAAGTTAGGGTAAGCAAAGAAAGTGCTCTAAAGATCTAAAAGCTAAGAGTAAATTACCCCCAGCTGGTTTCCTCAGATAAAATCCACCAAACTGTAAGGGAAACAATAAAAGCTTAATGGGTGTACTGAATTATCACACCCAAATTACAGTATGGTGAAAACGTTCAGCACAGTACTTCTCAACCAATGGGCCATGACCCCTTTGGAGTGGAATGACCCTTTCACAGCAGTCACCTAAGGCCATATGCATACCAGGTGTTTATGTTATCATTCATGGCAGCAGCAAAATTATAATTATTAAGAAACATTGAAAATAACTTTATGGTTGAGCATCACCTCAATATAAGAAAATGTACTAAGGGGCTGGAGAGATGACTCAGAGGTTAAGAGCATTGCCTGCTCTTCCAAAGTTCCTGAGTTCAATTCCCAGCAACCACATGGTGGCTCACAACCATCTGTAATGAGATCTGGTGCCCTCTTCTGGACTGTAGTCATAGACACAGACAGAATATTGTATACATAATAATAAAACAATAAAAGAAAATGTACTAAAGGGCCACAACCTTAGGAAGGTTGAGAACTACTAATTTAGCAGCTGAATAACAAAATTATAAAAAGTGAGAATCACAGATTTATTATATATGATAAAGCACATATTAGAATGCAATTGATCAAAATTGAAGTATGAAAAGAAATACAATTAATATGATTCAAATAAATTGGAATGGTACAAAGGTTAGCCCATTACTAATGCAGGAACAGTGAACAAATTCATGAAAGATTACATATTTTTAAACAAATGACAAAGATTACAAATTTTAAAATACAAAATATGGGGTGCCCAAATGTGACCGGAACAAGAATGATACCAATGAACATCCCAAGCTGGACAGAGAAAAATTCCACATAGTTTTAGTCCTATACAAGGAACTGTAATCGAGGAGAGCGAGAGCAGGACAGGTGGCTTTCACTTCAGAACAACATATCAATTGATTCTCCAGTTTCAAATAACCAGCCTTGAAAACAAATATACAAATTTTAGGTATATATAAGTGTATGTGTATGTGCAAATCCATACACATCATATTCGTATAAGCAGAAAATAACACTTTGTACTGAAAAAATAAGCTATTGATTTGACGGAGAGTGAGGAGGAGTATATGGAAGGTTTTGCAGGGAGGAAAGGAGAAATGTCATCACTAAATTATAATCTGAATACTAAAGCAAAATAGAAAAGAATGAGTTAAAATGTCACTTCTATGCATTGCTTTGAGGGGCCAACAAGAAGACAAACTTATAAAATCGAATAAATCAGGGTGATGGGACACACCTTTTGTTTCAGCACTCAGGAAGGAAGAGACATGCAGATCTCTGAATTTGAGGTTAGTGTGGTCTACAGAGTGAGTTCCAGGACATCCAGAGCTACACAGAGATATCCTCTTTCAAAGAACAGAACAAACAAACAACAAAAAATCTAATCCAAGTATATACAAAGATGGAGAAGAAAGTGGAGGTCAATGAAGATAAACAGAGATTCTAATATAACAGGTATATATCTAACAGCAGTCACAGAATAAAACAGAATAGGAAAGAAAAAACATGATCAAAGAGAAAATGTTTAATTTAATATCTAATTTTCCCCAGAAATAACACATACATGAATGGTTTCATACAGAAATAGAACCAAATGAGAAATGAATTTTATAGAACAGAGAAATGACAGATATATGGATGGACAGCTAGATATATCCACAATTAGATACATTTCAGAAAAAATAGATCATCTACCAACATAGCAATTTAATCAATAACACCTGTCTTGGTATCATCACATAAAGCTAAATGACAGTGAAAAAAGTTTTCCAAGTGCAGGGTTTGGAGCTTTTTATCAAGTTATACTTAGGCATTCCATAAATGGAGCAAGGAGAATTCAGTCTTACAACAAATAAAAAAAATCTATATTTGACAAATCCTCAATCTGGCCAGTTAATCAAGAATGTGTTACAAAGGGAAATATTAATTATTAATAACTAGCTGAGTGAAAAATGAGGAATGGGTCAATG
The DNA here is from genome assembly GCF_000317375.1 of Microtus ochrogaster. Lineage (NCBI taxonomy): Eukaryota > Metazoa > Chordata > Mammalia > Rodentia > Cricetidae > Microtus > Microtus ochrogaster. The sequence goes on from NC_022031.1 coordinate 28,416,192, forward strand.
AAGGAAGGGACAGGGCGTTTAGTGCATGTCTTCACTTGACTTCCAAACACATGTAATCTGCATTTGGGTGCAGAAACACAAGATAAATAACAACCAAAATAGATGGAACAAACTTACTGTTTAATTAAAAAATATTATTTTAAATGGTGTAAAAATTATGATGCCAAAATGAATTTAAAAATATTGTATTATCATATCTATGTCTGAATAAAATAAGTTCTCCAAGTTTTTAAGTTGTTAAGTAGGGATGCTACCTGTGAAAAGACTAATGTAAGACTGTGAAATCAAAAAAGGGGAACAGAAAAAGGCACTCTGCATATATGTTAGAATTCTGTAGTTTCGTCATTTTGTAGTTTCAACATCCTAAGAGTTGGAGGAGGGGCTGTCTCTGACTCTTCTGCTGGCTTTCAGGACCCTGTTCCTCATACTGGGTTGCCTTGCCAGGCCTTAATACATGCACAGTTTTGGTCCAGCTGGATTTGGTGAGCTCCAATTAGAACACGCACACTGCCTCAGTTGGTGGAACAACCCCTCGCTGTCCTGACTTCCTTTCTCCTCCTTCTGCTCTTCAACTGGACCTTGGGAGCTCAGTCCATTGCTCTGATGAGGTTCCTGTCTCTATCTCCATCGGTCGCCAGACGAATTTTCTATGGTGATATTCGAGATAATCATCAGTGTGATAGTGGGGCAAGGCTAGTTCAGGCACCCTCTACTCTGCTGCCCAATGACCTAGATGGGGACATCCCCATGGACACCTGGGATCCCCTCTAGAGCCAAGTCTCTTGCCAACCATAAAATGGCTCAGTTAATGTAGATATCTTCTTCCCTGCTCCTATATCTGCCCTTCCTCCATCTCTACCCTTCCCCCTCCTCCAAGCTCTCCCCAGTCTTTCCCTTCTCCCTTTTCTCTCCCCCTCTCACCTTCCTCCAACCCCATCCTTACCCCTACTCCCACTCCCATGCTCCCAACATTAGCCCAGGGATCTTGTTTGCTTCCAATTTCCAGGAGGATCTATATATGTTTTTCTTTGGGTTCATCTTGTTATTTGGCTTCTCTAGGCTTGTGAACTATAGGCTTAATGTCCTTTGTTTAGGGCTAGAGTCCACTAAAGAGTGAGTACATATCACATTCTTCTTTTTGGATCTGTGTTATCTCACTCTGGATAGTGTTTTCTATTTCCATCCATTTGCATGTGAAATTCAAGATGTCATTATTTTTTCCGCTGAGTAGTACTCTAGTATGTTTATATTCCACACTTTCTTTATCCATTCTTCCATTGAGGGGCATCTAGGTTGTTTCCAGGATCTGGCTATTACAAATAATGCTGCTATGAACACAGTTGAACAAATGCTTTTGTAGTATGATTGGGCATCTCTTGGGTATATTCCCAAAAGTGGTATTGCTGGATCCTGAGGTAGGTTGATTTCCAATTTCCTGAGAGACAGCCACACTGATTTCCAAAGTGGTTGCACAAGTTTGTATTTTCA
>NC_022031.1:28418465-28425622 GCF_000317375.1 Microtus ochrogaster
TTTCTCCTCTGGCAGCTCCATGACTTGTCCATGACTCTGCCTACTCTCTCTCTCTATCTTTTCCCGCCTAGCTATATTCTGTTAAGCCATTGTCCAAAAGCAGCTCCTTTATTCATTAACCAATAATGAAACATGCATTCAGAAAGACTTCCCATACCAATATTGGCTTACTTTCAACCTCTGAGAACCAACCAAGGACAAAAATTAAAAATAATTTTTAAAGAATAATTGGATCACAAATGGTAATTTCCTTGTATTTAGTACTAACAATCTCTAATTTCTGCAGAGAAATGTAATTACTAAATCTTACAAAGTAAATAAAAAGCAATGAAGGAACTACATTAAAATTTAGTGAAGAAAATGAAAAATTTTAGGACCACAAACACACTTGAGGATTATGATCAGAAAGGGATTCTCTAATATCTATCTAATAAGCAACACTGGGAATTTGGATGTACTTAATATCAGAATAAATGAAACTACCAGGTTTTTTTGTTAATTTACTACTAATTGAATAATGTTTCCTAGTAGTAAGGGAGAATAGGAAAATAAAATTTTTTATTGGTTTGAGAAAAGACAGAAAATTTCACAGATAACTGTGTGCGATCATCAACTCACATAACATCTCATATAACATTACATGTGGCATGGCTTCAATGAGAATTGTCCACATAGGCTCATATATTTGAATATTTGATTCCCAGTTGATGGAACTACTTGAGAAAGAATAGTAGATGTAGCTGTATTGGAGGAGGTATATAACTACAGAAGGGCTTTGCGGTTTCAATAGTCTACATTATTCCCTCTTAGGTCTATTTCTCTATTTCATGCTTATGAATAAATATAAGCTTTCAGTTCCATCTGAAGAACTATAGTTACCTGCCTGCTGCCATACTTCTTGCCATGAATATCATGAAATTACCATCTAAAAATATAAGGAAGCCCTAATAAACTTTCCATAGGGTGCTATAGTTGTCAAGATTCCCTACAGGAATAGAATGAGTTGAAATAATAATATATATGGATATATGTATATTATAAAATTAATTCCATTATATATGTAAATATACCATAAAAATCTAATTTTATATGTTTATATAAGATAATATAAAATATATTATATATTTTTACCTGTATATAAAATGAGATTTATTAGAAGGGCTTACAGGCTGTTTTCCAGTTAGTCCGATTTAAGAAGTCAGTAGTTATTCAGCACATATGGCTGGATGTCTCAACTTATCTTCAATATATTCACAAATACTAAATAAATAGACTCTAATGACAGTAAAGAAATGGATTTGCCAGTAAGAGTAAGAACAAGCAAGCAAAGAAATCAAGAATTTTTCTTCTTCCATGACCTTTATACAAGTTGTGAGAAGAAGGGGTGGCACAGATTAAAGATGGATCTTCTACCTGAAAAGAACTGGTAAAGTTCTATCTTCTGAACTCTAAAGTTACTGATTAAAAATGGCTCTTCACAAAGAAATTGATGATATCAGAAAAATAGAAAGATCTCCCATGCTCTTAGATAGGTGGTGTCAACACAGTTAATATAGCAATCTTACCAAAAGCAATCTACAGATTCAATACAATCCCTATCAAAATCCCATCATAATTCTTTACAGACTTATGAAGAATAATACCTAACTTCATAAGGAAAAGAAACAGCCAGGATAGCCAAAACAATCCAGTAAAAGAAACCTCCAGAGGCATCACCATCCATAACAAATCTATCCCATGGTCCTATAGTAATAAAAGCAGCTTGGTATTGAGATAAAAATAGACATATGAATCAATGGTTTTGAACTGAAGACCCTGACAACTATAAACAACTATATAAATAACTATATAAACAAACTATATAAACAACTATAAACACATGATTTTTTATAAAGATGTCAAAATTGTACAATGGAAAAAAAGAAAACATCCTCAACAAATGATACTGGCATAAATGGATGTCAACATTTAGAAGAATGCAAATAGATACATATCTATTTCCACTCACAAAACTCACGTCCAAGTGGTTCTAAGACCTCAGCATAAATCCAGTTGGTCTGAATTTGATAGAAAAGAATGTGGAAAGTAGCCGTGAAAACATTGATATAGGAGACCACTTCCCAAATATAAATACCAGTAACACAGACACTGGGAGCAAGGATTAATAAATAGATCCTCCTGAAATTGAGAAGCTTCTTTAAGGCAATGGATATGGCAAATAGCAAAAAACAGCAGTCTACAGAATATATAAAGATCTTCACCAACCCCACATGACTGAGGACTGATGTCAAAACATATAAAGAATTCAAGAAATACCAAATAATTAAATTAAAATGGGGCACAGATCTAAACAGAGCATATTCAGCAAAATAATCTCAAATGGCCAAAAGACGTTTAAGGAATTGTTGAACATCCTCAGCCATCAGGGAAAGGCAAATCAAAACAACTCAGTGATACAACATTATACCAATCAGAATGGTTAAGGTAAAAAATAAACTAACGAAAGCTTGTGCTGGAGAGCATGTGGAGCAAGTCCAACTGATGATTGGACTGCAAACTCGTACAGCCACTTTGGAAAACTGTATATTGGTCTCTCAGAAAATTCTACTTCAAGGCCCTGTAACACCAAAGTGGGCAAATACCCCAAGTATGCACATTCATACCACAAAGAAATTTGCTCAACTATGTTCATAACAGCATTACTTATAATAGCCAGATATTGAAAAGAACCTAGATGTCCCTTATCCAAAGTATAGATAAAGAAAATGTAGTATATTTACACAATACTCACTTGATTTAAAAAAAAATGACATCTTGAAATTTACAACTAAGTGGATGAAGCCAGAAGAAAACTTCCTGAGTGAGGTAACTCAGACCCAGAAAGACAAATATGTATGTACTTAGTCATAAGTGAATATTAGATGTAAAGTAAATGATAACGAGGCTACAATCCACAACCACTGAGGAACTAGGTAACAAAGAGAACCTTAAGAGATAAATGCCTGGATTTTCCTAGGAAAAGGAATAGATAAGATCTCCTGAGTAATTGGGAGCATTGTTGGAACAGGGGAAGGAGTAAAGAAGTGGCGGGAGGAGAACATGAGGGAATGGGATGGTTGAGTGTGGGGAGGGACAGAGAGGGTGAGCAAGGAAATAGATATCTTGATAGAGGCAGCCATTAAGGGGTTAGGAAGAAAACTGGCTTTTTGGCACACATTCCCTGTAGAGGGATACCTTGCTCAGCCTCAGTACAAGGGGGAGGGCCTTGCTTCTGCGTCAACTTGATATATGAGACTTTGTTGAATCCATATGGGAGTCCTTACCCTCTCTGAAGAGTGGATGGAAGGGGTTGGTGGAAAGGTGGGAGAGAATGGAAGGAGAGGAGGGGAGGGGAATTGTAATTGGTATGTAAAATAAAAAACTTTTAAATAAAATATTTAATAAAAATGGCTCTTCACAATTGCAATGACTCAATTAATACAAAAAAAAATTCTTATGAAGCAGCAGGCCCCCTCCTGTCAATCATCACCAGCTGCTACAGCTACAACCAGACCCACCAGATTCACCTGCACCAGGAGGAAAAGTGACCACAGGCCCTCCCAGTCCCAACTGCTCATAGACTTAAAGCAACCACTGGCCTGACAGGCTGCAACTACATCTGGAGCATCAGAGACCAGCAGACCCACTGATACCTGCTATACATAGAGGGAAAACCCCAGTTACCACCAGGGCCACAGGCCCCAACTGCAAGTGAAAGAGAGATCCAACTTCACCTGAAGAAAGAGTGAGCACCTGAACTACAGGCTCCACCTGTACTGATTGGAGGAGGAGAGATACCAGAGGCTCAGGCTACACTTGCACCAATGGAGAAAGAGATGAGTATATGGCAGTGTAAGGATACATTCAGCAACAAAAGAGCAATATGATACCAACATGTTAATGGTACTTCATCAGCAAGACCTGAACAGGCAAACACAGATGAAGCAGAAGAAATCAACCTCAAATATAATTTTATAAAAATGATAAAAGCTGTTAAAAAAGAAATGAAAATTCTCTTAAAGAAAGGGAGCACAAAACACAAACAAAAAATGGAAGAAATTAATAAATCTCTTAAGGAAAACCAAGGAAAAAAATAAAACAACCAAACAGGTAAAGGAAAACAGTTCAAAAGTTCAAGAGTTGAAATTGAAATATAGGCAATAAAGAAAACATGAACTCCGTCTCTAGCTTCACCCAGATGAAGGTTCTATGGTGATATGCAAGATATTCATCAGTATGGCTATAGGATAGGTCCATTTCAGGCTCCCTCTCCTTAGCTGCCCAAGGATCTAGCTGGGGACATCTCCATTAACACCTGGAGACACTTCTAGAGTCAAGTCTCTTGCCAACCCTGAAATGGCTCCCTTAATTAAGATATATACTTCCCTGCTCCCATATCCACCCTTCCTCCATCCCAACCGTCCCATTCCCCCAAGCTCTCCCCATCCCCCCTTCTCACTTTTTTTTCTCCCCATCTCCTCTTACCTTCACCCCACCCCCAAGTTTCCAATTTTTGCCTGGCAATTTTACCTGGTTTGGTTTTCTGTAACTTGAGTTCTGTGGCTTCTGTAGGCTATATTCTCTTCCAGGGAACACTCAGAAATCTTTAGACTGTTTATGCACATCTGGTACGGGTCGGTTTTATCACTGAGTTCATTTTTGTTCTTTACCATATTCTGAGATGTTAGTAGTTGGTTAATTTTATCATAGATCTCATCCATTTTCTAGATCAGTTTATATAGAAATTGCAATAACCAACTAGCATCTTCATTTTTCCTATTTTTCCAAAAAATTCTCAAAGGTTATATATATATATACATACATATATATGTATGTATACACACACACATATATATACATATACATATATATGTATATATATGACTTCCAAATCTTTTGACTCTCCCAATTGGTGAATCAAGATAATTGAATGCAGTTTTCTCCTTAAGCTTGTAAAAGAGTTCAGACCAAGGAATTTCAGTACTCTCTAAGCTTCCAGAAGATGTTTTAGTAACAGAGATGCTTTAGTGACTGCAGGAGTTTTCAAATTGGAAAGCCTATTTCAGATATCTAAAAATTTCATTCTTATATTTCCGATGTTCTAGAACAACTTCTGGTCACGAAATATTAAAATTCACATAACTGATAGAGGGAATCTATATATAAACAGAAAGGGTACATACTAGAATAATTATAGGCTGCATTTTTAACTAGTCTAAAACTGGCTATCTACCAATGGAAGTTAGAAGAGTACAGTAGTTCTTCAGTCTGTAGGAGTGTATGTCTCATCTGGTCTTCAAAATACACCAGAATCCTAAATAAGTATCTTCTAATATCAGTAAATTAATGGCCATTGAGAGAGTGAGCAGGCAACAAGATCCGCCTTCTTCCATTTACTTTATATTGATTGCCAGCAGAATGTGTGCCTGGATTAAAGATGAATCTTTCCACTTCAAAAGAACTGGATTAACAGTGGGTCTTCCCACTTCAAATCATTTAATTAGAAAAAAAAAATCACTCTCTGGTGTACCTGGCAGCTTGGATTTTAGTCAATTTCAGATGGCGTCAAGATGATAACCTAGAATAGCCATCACAGTTTCCTTGGTTTGGTGTTTCTTCACAATAGAAAGGTGACTAAAACAGAATTTGGCACCAGAAAGTGGCATATTGTTATGACAGACCTAACCATGCTGTTTTTTTTCAAGGAATGTGTGAGATCTTGTAACTTTGTACTAGGAAAGTGATTTGAGCACTGTGAGTAGAGCTTTATAACCATCATATGATGATGCTGGAATACTTAATACTGAGACTAATTTGGAATATGAGGATGAAGTTCAAGGGGTTTAGTGGGGAATAATATTAATAATTGGGCTAAAAACTGTTATTAGGATATTAGAAATAATGTAGTTGGTTTTGTCCTTAAACTAAGAATTATCCTGAGGCTAACTTGATGAGTTTTAGACTCATATCATTGGCAGTAAAGATTTAAAGATATCCTACACTTTGATTGTATTGAGTTGTGATTAATCATCTCCCTTACACCTGGGAATAATAAAAAGAAGAACAAGCAGAACAAACTATACAAATGGTTTGGTTTGGGGAGACAAAAAGAGCATCAGTATATATGTTGGATCCAAGTCTTGTGTTCAAGAATATAAGAAGTCTAAAGAAGGGTCTGGCTAAGAACTCAAGAAATTGATTATCAAAAGAACACATAATACAATTTAAGAAATGGAATACAGACCTCAGCAGAGAACTCTCAACAGAGGAATCTAAAATGGCTGAAAGAACTTAAGGAAACGTAAAACATCCTTAGTCATCAAAGAAATGCAAATCAAAACAACTCTGAGATTTCATCTTACACTTGTAAGAATGACCAAGATAAAAAACACTGATGACAACTTATGCTGGAGAGGTTGTGGGGAAAAGGGAACACTCATCCATTGTTGGTGGGAATGCAGGCTGGTACAGTGTGGCCATTTCTCAAAGAATTAGGAAAAAACCTTCTTCAAGACTCAGTAATACCACTTTTGGGTATATATCCAAAGGATGCTCAATCATGCCACAAGGACATGTGCTCAACTACCTTTATAGCAGAGTTGTTGTCATAGCCAGAACCTGGAAACAACCTAAATGTTCCTCGATGGAAGAATGGATCAGGAAAATGTGATATATTTAAACAATGGAGTACTACACAGCAAAAAAAAAAATAATGACATCGTGAATTTTGCATGAAAATGGATGGAGCTAGAAAACATTATTTTGAGTGAAATAACCCAGACCCAGAAAGACAGTTATGACATGTGCTCACTCATAAGTGCTTTCTAAACATAAAGCAAAGGAAACCAGCCTACAAATCACAATTCCACAGAATTTAGACAGCAATGACCACACTAAGAGAGACATACATAAATCTAATCTACATGGGAAGGAGAAAAAAAACAAGATCTCCTGAGTAAATAAGAAGCATGGGTATCCTGGGGGAGGGTTGAAGGGGATGGGAGAGGCAGGTAGGGGAACAGAGAAAAATGTAGAGCTCAATTAAACATCAATAAAAAAGAAAATGGAATGAAATGAGTGGTGACTTCAGGTGAAGGAGTTACACAGATGAACTTCTT
>NC_022031.1:28425987-28432231 GCF_000317375.1 Microtus ochrogaster
AAAGGGATTCTGTAACCTTCTTCCTTGGATAATAAAAACCCTGAAGAAGTGTGATGCAAATGAGTTCCTGCTTAAGAGACCAGGTGAGGGTTTTGTATGTTATGAAAAAGAAGCATGGATTTCATTTCATTGGAAACCCACAAGATGTTGGTGATGACAGAACTGTGTGACATCTACAAAGGACAATTATATACAAGGAATGGAACCAATCTAAGACAGAAAGGTGTGTAGCAGTGGGCAAAGAAAGATAGGAGGAATCATCTAAGACCTTTTCTGTAGGGCAGGATTTGAAGTTTGTTCTGATGCTGTTTGGTCTTACTGTGGCCCAATATTTTATCACTATTTTCTTATTTCACCTGTTTGAAATGGTAATGTATCTTCTGTGCAATTTCAAGTTGAAAGTGTGTATTTATTTTTGATTTCACAGGGAGTTACATAAAGTGCTAAGAGACTGCCTTGAGTCTCAGAAGATGAATTGGGCTTTACAGTCTTGAGAAGGGTTATGTAGATTTTGAAGTCAAAATAAATGCATTTTACTTCATTAAAAGACTACAAGCTTATGGTGACCAGGGGGTATAATGTGATAGTTTAAATGTAGATGGTCCTACATGGTGTAGGTGTTCCTTCTGTTTGTGTGTAGCTTTCATTGGATAATGAATAAAGAAACTGTCTTGGCCTAGTTGATAGGACAGAATATAGGTGGAGTAGACAGAACTGAATGCTGGGAAGAAGGGCAGAGTGGCAGACACCATGGATCTCTTGCCTGAAAAGGACACTGGTTAGAATCTTGCCGGTAAGCCACAGTCATATGGCAATAAACACATTAATAGAAATGGGTTAAATTAAGATGTAAGAATTAGACAATAAGAAGTTAGAGCTATGGCCAAGCAGTGTTTTAATGAATACTGTGTGATTTCTTTTGGGTGTAAGCTAGCTGGGTGGCCAGGACAACAAGCAGCCCACTCCTCCTGTTACACCTTTTGGATTTTTGATTTCCAGTTGAGGAAACATTTTTGGGAAGGATTAATATGTGTGACTTTATTTGAGAAGGTATATCACTGGGAATTGAACTTGAAATGTTCCAATCCCATGTCCTTTCCATTAATAAGCCCTGTCTCTCCTCTTTCTCTCTCTGATTTGTCCTTTTGGAACAGATGTAAGCATTCAGCTATTGTTCCAATCCTGTTCCCCTCTGTCTGCTGAAATGCTCCTCTCCTTGATTATTATAGACTTGGCTGCTGAGGTTTAAGCAGTCCCTCAATAGACTCTTTCTTCTATAAGTTGCCTTAGTTATGACATCTCCTCACAGCCATTGAATAGTAACTAATCTAACATGAATAGCAGAAATCAGGAATCTTTTGTCACAGTAGTGTATGCCACCCACCTAACTTTACTCCCCCCCAGAAAAAAAAAAAAACCTTGGATTTCTACTCCTGGGAACTAGATGACTTATGATGGAGGCCATGGTATAGCTATGAATCTGTCCCAAAATATAGAATATCCTCTTTCTTTCCTACTCCAAAACTCATGCCTTTTAATTATCCCACTGGTACTTAATGTTAATTGACAGTGAATTTTGGGGTGACAAGACTTCTTGGACAACCTTGAAAGAGAGCCATCAAAGTAACAAGAGTAGTGAAGTCCTTCTTCCCCAAAGAGATCTGCTTCTTATTCAGAAATTCAGTAACAAGGGATTTCATATATGTCTCATATATATGTATATCTATCTTTCCATATATCTATATCTATATATCTATAGCTATATCTAGTTGGATTCATCCAAAACTGTCTTTAGAATATTTCTCCAAATATCCCTGTCTTTCCTGTCACTTAGTGCTTCCTTAAGGACCTTATCCAGAAACTCTACCACTTCTGTATGTATTTCTGTATGAGTAGACTGTGGGCTACATAGTACTAGACTAATGATGGTGACCTAATCTCTAGGAAAGCTATCCTTATGACAAATATTTACATGAGTTATTCACCTCATTCATTAATAATTGATTTTTTTCAAAATGATCCTGCCACTTTTGTTTCTCCTTTTCTTTAACTTGCTGTCTCCTAGGTCTAACAATGATCAGTGTTAGTGATTTTTTTCACTTTCTGCCTTAGTTGATTGAAGTAGTTCTTTTGCATAATTTGTGCTGCTGTTGCTTGCTTGCTGTATTTACAGCATGTATACTGCTTTGTGCTGATATATTTATCTTGAGTCTCAAGTTTGCTATATCTTTTTTTTTCAGCTACTGCAAAGTAAGCTCCATTATTTTCTGTGAATTTTCAATGTAAATGATTTTGTAGGGAGAATTTTCTTTAATTGGTCTTTAAATTTTTTATGCCTAGTAAAAAGAGATTGATGTATATTATTTCATATTTATATACTTCTTGGGTGATGCTGGAGTTCTTGTTATATTTTTTTGTACTTTTTTATTTAACTATGTTAATCTTGGGAGACATCTGATGACATGCCTTAGAATATTTAGAAATACATACAAACATATGTATGTGTGTACTTTTTGGCATTCTATATTCACCCAAAATATAATTTTTTTCTCAGAAAACTAGTATTAGTAATAATTGTTTAGTAAAGGAAAATGATGAAGTCTTCTAAAAATATATAGTATGTTTGCTCTCACAAAATTGAGGACTATTTTACTAAATTGAGTGGATGCTCTTACATTTTCTTAATATTAAAATATTACTTTCATTCTTCTACAGATTGGCATCCAGTTTAATTCAAGGAAAATTGAATCACTCAGTATATCTATCTGTATCTCACTATGCCTGTGCTGAAATGGAAGGCAAAGATAGGAGAATAATTTAAAAACAGAAAGTTTTCAAAAATGCAAATGAGTAAGCTAGAAAATGTAAAAGAAAATCAGAAATTTCTAAATTTCACCACACATATAAATTTAAACCAAAACCAAAAAAGTCAATAACATAAAAATATCTACAATAAATCAGGAGATTTAATTAGTAATGAAAAGGCCAACAACTTTAAAAAGTCCCGGACCAGACAGATTAATCCAAAACTATACCAACATTCAAAACATAAACAGAGCGATTTTATCTGAACTATTTTAAAGAGACAGAAAGAAGAGAATTTCCAAACTCTTTTTAAGAGACCAGCATCACACCAACACCAAACCTATGTAAATACACACTTTCAACAAAAACTGCATGCCTACATGCCTAATAAAAATAAACTCAAAAATATTTAGTAAAATACATGAAAATATGATGTAGACCTACATCAAAATAATTATACAGTATTATTGGGGACTTCTGAGTGCCTTCTCAGTGTCCCCTCGGGGTTCACAAGAAGATGGACAGCAAGATCTGATGGTGAAAACAAACTCATCATTGTGTACTTTCCTTGTATAAGTTTCATTTTTCTTCTCCTGCTGTTCTCCCTCTGTTCTGCAAAGTTTCCGGTTTATATACACATGTAAAACTAAGGCAATTCTCCGAGCTCGGATGTCCCTTTCTCTTTGAAGTTCTCAAATGTGATCTATAAGAAAGATTCTTTTCCTGACTGTATGTCCTGCCAAATGAAATATGGTTGCAATGAGATTATTCCTAGTATATCTCGGGGAAGGAAGCTGAGAATCAAGGTTATTGGCTTAATGATTAAATTTCCCACTTTAGGTCCCACAGATTGGGGAGGGGTGACCCAATATACCAGTACATGAAAAATAATTGTGCCCAATAATTCATACTCTGTTGAATCTTGCACCAAGGGAGAAAGGTCATGGCTTCACAAGAGATCTACTGTAAGAATCAGCTGATATACAAAAATTTGCAGGCACAGTGTCTTGTGAACTGGGCTTATCTCCATCAGAATGCATGCATTCTGGTTGGTCAGCTTTCTGCTCTACCAGCTAAACTCTTACTGCATGATTCCTGTGGATCACAGTATGACAAGGTTGCCTTTATCTCTGAAATGTCCAGATGGTTTAACATATATGTGTCAATAAAGGTAATAAGTATATAGATGAACTTAAAGAGAAAAACACATGATAATTTCAAGAGATTTAGAAAAAGTCTTTGATAAAAATCTAACATGCATTTTAATTAAAGTCATACAGAATATACCACTGAAGAAAACATTCCAAAAGTTCTACCAGAAACTTTTAAAGAAAGGATAAACAAATTCAGCAATATGGCAGGAAACTTACAGAATCAACTTACAGAAACAGCTTTTCTAAAATCAAGAAACAAACATATCAAAAGACACACTACCATTCGCAATAAACTCAATGAAAAAAATATCTATGAATAAACTTAACAAAATGTCATAGGCTTTTAATTGCTGTGAAGAGATACCACAACCATAGGAACTTTTATAAAGGAAATCCTCTAACTGGATGACTTCCAGTTTCAGAGGTTTAGCCTATTATCATCATGATGAGACATGCTGGCAGGAAGGCAGACATGGTGCCAGAGAAGGTAAGAGTTAACATATCTTGATCTGCAGGTAACAGGAAAAGAACTGTCTCCCTGAGTTGGAACCTCAAAACCTATCCCCACGGTTACAGGCTTCCTCCAGCAAGATCATTCAAATTCCATCAAAGCTACACATCGTAATAGTGACACTTCCTATGAGGTTATGGGGGCCAATTACATTCAAACTACCACACCAAAGAAGTGAAGAACATCTGCAATGGAAACTTTAAATCAATGAAAATAAGGATAAAGATGGCAGAAAATAGAAAGACATTATATGTTCACGGAATACAAGAGTTAATATTATATAAAAATCATTTTACCAAAACAAATACCAATTTTTAAAGATTCAATACAATCCTTACAAAAATCCCTATCCCTTTATTTTGCTTCAGTGCAATGCATGATTATTATTGCAAGTAGCACAATAGTAGACATCTCACTAAAGCAGTAACTTCGAACTTAATTTTGTTCATGAGTAGGAGCAAAAGCAAAAAGCTAACCTGGTTTTCTTTGCATATTTCCATAAGGGAGAGATGATTTCTGAGAGCCAACTGGAGCCTGCTATGGCTGTCTTTGTTGCTTTATCCAAAGCCCCATGCTTTTCTCTTCGCTCATCATCTTTGTCCTCCAATACTCAGATGAAAGCCCTTTTGTACTTGTGACTCCTACTGCCCCAAGTCTTTCCGTTTTTGATACAACATCCCTTTTAACACAAACATTTATTTTCTCTTTAAAAATTTCATCACAAAAAAATGAACATTGTTTGAATAAAAATATTTATTCTGATTTAAATATTATACAATGTACTCAAGTGTCAGAAATACCACAATACTCTATTTTTTGTCAAACTGAAATGAATTAAAATGCTGTTATTGGCTTTTAATAGGATTGTATTTCAAATCAGTCATAGAATTGCTGTTATATTTTGAGTGAAGATGTAAATGCTCACTGAGCAACTTCTTTTTTATTTCTATAATTACAAAGGAAGAAAAAAATAGTGGAAAAGAACAAATTAAAATAACCAGTTGGATCATTCAAACTGTGATTAACTCAGAGGCTTATATCCTTAGATGCAAAAGGAATTGCATTAAACTCCTATAGACATTCCCTGAACCTGTAATTACATCAGCACATTTTCCACTTTCCTTCAGGGATCATCTCAGCATGAAAGAAAAAGAGAAAGTGGGTTAACAAATACAGGATTTCTTTCATTATTCATGATGGTTAACCAGAGAGCAAACAAACATAATCAGAAAACTGTTCAGATAACTTTCCCATTTGTAATTATGTGTATCTAGTATGTCCCAAAAGACAATATGCTACACTACAAAATCAAGACTATTGGTCAAGTTTAGATCTTAATAAGACCATAAGTATGAAAACAAAGGAAGGCAGTAAAATCTTACACTCACAACTTTAAATGTTGACATTATGTCTCATATGCACATCAGAGTCAGTCATATGAAATCTTGGAAGACTTCCTATCAGTGATAGGAAACATCAGACTCTAACCCAGAACAGCCCAGTGTGCAATTCTAATGTTCCCCAATTTAAAATCAAGCCTGAATTAATGTCAAAACTAAATCTTTTGTTAAAATTCTATTGAACAACCAAAAAATTAGTAGATTCTGCTATGCTTTAGGAATGATCCTAAAAAAATAATATTTAGATTCCTACTAGTTCTGCATATCCAAGAAAGAAGTGAGATTCTCTCTTACAGTTTTTATTCATTTCTTGTATATTTGGTTTCTGATTTGGGTCTCTGGTGTGTGTGTGTGTGTGTGTGTGTGTGTGTGTG
>NC_022031.1:28432636-28446810 GCF_000317375.1 Microtus ochrogaster
ACTTAATGAGTTTTAAGGAAGTTTTGAACACACAAAGGTGAGTGGGTGTGAAATGTTGGGGAGAATCTGGGAGTGCTTGTGGGATAAGTGAACATGCTTAGAATATAATGTGTAAAATTCTCTAAGAATTAATAAAAACAAAAATATACAGCAAATACGTATATTATTTCTAAAACTAAATATTTTTACAGTCAATACTGGTGACTTGTTCATTTAAGACTTATTATAGAATTAATAGGAGATAAATTATACATACTTTATCAAAGAAATAATGTGTTCATTTCCATGCCTAGTGATAAATGAAAACATTTATAGCCACTTATGTTAAATAAAATCAATATTAGTATGTTACTATTATCAACTTTATAAAAAGTCAAAATTTTAAGTAATCACACTGAACAACTTGTTCTCATGGAAGCTCTACCCCAGTCCCTGGCATCCATATACTCAGAGAGTCTGGAATGTTTTGGTGGAACCTGCATCTCAATGCCCGCTGCATCTCTCTGTCCCCAAAACATGCCTTATCTCAGAAAGTTTGCCAAACACTGCCCCTCCCTCCCAGATATTATCAAGACCACTCCCACAGGGGATTTAAACTACCATCCAGTAAACAGACAAATAGATTTTCTGTCTCTCTTTCCCATCTCCTCTCTGGGAGGCTGGAAAATCACCTGGGAGTGCTTTAACCCATTAAGCCTGGGCTTTTTCCTATTTAGTTTGATTTCGTCCTATTTGGACTTCTTTATCAGCTGAAAGGCTTATTGGGGTGCAGAAACTTTTTATCAGGTGTTGAGTCTACTGGAACAGAACTAACTCAAGATATATTGTATCTTAAATATAAAGGTTAAAGAAGATTCTAGAAGACTCCACAGTGAAAATTTACTTGTGAAGCATAGTTAGACAATATTTTAACACATGACAAGGGATTTAGAATTCTGTTTAATGGGTCTTAGGTATCAAAGATATAATAATGTTTTCAAAACTTCAAGGACACTTGAGCAATATTATTAGAGCATGACTTAAAAAAAATAATGACTAGGCAGGGCGGTGGTGGCGCACGCCTTTAATCCCAGCACTCGGGAGGCAGAGGCAGGCGGATCTCTGTGAGTTCGAGGCCATCCTGGTCTACAAGAGCTAGTTCCAGGACAGGAACCAAAAAGCTACAAAGAAACCCTGTCTCGAAAAAATCTAAAAAAATAAAATAAAATAATGACTGACAGGTAAGTCGAACAACTCCAAAGCTGTTGGGAAGAGTAGTGTGGTCAAGGAGAAGAGGTTTTAGGTTATAAACCAAGCAAATAGGTAATTTCTAAAGGGTGGGGTGGCAAGCATCTACATGGCCTTCAGAGAAATGAAAAATCCATGGTTCCAAAGCAAGTGTTAGGAGGATTTGGGCTGTGGTTGAAAGAAGGGCTAGAAAGTAGGTGAAATAGACACATATCTAAGCAACTGGGCCTTGGGTGTGCCTCCCGAGTTATACAAGTGCATCATCTTAATAAGTGGATAATTATTCAAAAAAGGTTTTCTAGTGTATCAAGAGCAGGGTGTTTCCAGACTACCTTTTTTTTTCTTTTTCTTTCTTCTTCTTTTTTGATTGCTTTTGGTTTTCTTGTTTTCAAATTCTGTGGTAAGCTTTATTAGACAATTTGATGAGATCACTTTAAATTCTCAGTATTTAGGACAAGAATTTTTAGTTAACATTCTGAAGTCACACATCTTGCTGAGCTGATATTAAACCTTTGAAATTAATACACAAGGAGATCACCTGACAAGTTTCAAGCAAAGGCCTTTGGAACATCCTACACATGTTTCATTCTTGATGCGATTATTGTTTTGTGGGGCTGGCGATCTAGACAAAGCTTTGATGTGCTTGCCAAGCACGCTGCCACAGAGGCAGATCTCTAGAACAAGAAGTTCCTTCTTGTTAAACACTTGAAGAATAGTTTCCTTTTACTAAAATGGATTTTTTCTCATATGTTATCTCAAGATTACAGTTTACTCTCCCTCTATATCACACAATTCCTGCCCATTTCCCCTTCTCTCTGGATTTATCCATTTCTATCTTTCACTAGAAAATAAACATGCTTCTAAGGGTTGATATTGGAATAAATGTAATAAGATAAATTATAGCTACCACATAGAAATAGGATAAAAGAAACAGAAGAAAAAGACACGAAGAAAAGGCACAAGAGACAGATACAGACACAAATACCCTCTAATTGGAACACTCAGGAATCCCATAAAAATAGTAAAATGAAAGTCATAATATATATGCAAAGGACCTGTATGAATTAACTCTTTATGGTGAGTATAATACTATATGATTGTATAGTATTTATACTATACAAAAGTTTAGGCAATTTTAAATATTGTCTCTTCACCCACAACCACAAGTAATACTCCTATTTTGTTATGGATATGATATATAAATGAATCTTTTACTCTGGTAAGGACTTCCGTTTATTGATACAAATTTAAGGTCAATTTGTGTTTGAGAGAAGTTGGAGGAATATGAACAGTCTACCAAGAATAAAAACTAAATAAATAATGAACAATTCTGGATTTCAAGACATATATACATATGTACATGACATTTGTTTTTTAATATATATATGTATTATACATATATATCTGAGTATTAATCTTATAAATCTTTTTTTATTTATTAAAGATTTACATCTCTTCCCCGCCACCGCCTCCCATTTTCCTCTCCCTCCTCAAGTCCCCCTCCCTCCTCAGCCCGAAGAGCAATCAGGATTCCCTGCCCTGTGGGAAGTCCAAGGAACCCCCACCTCCATCCAGGTCTAGTAAGTTGAGCATCCAAACTGCCTAGGCTCCCACAAAGCCAGTACGTGCAGTAGGATGAGAGACCCATTGCCATTGTTCTTGAGTTCTCAGTAGTCCTCATTGTCCGCTATGTTCATGTACATGACATTTGTGATATTGTGAAAGGGTAAAATCCAAAGTTATGGGAATACAAGAAAGGAATATAATTCTATATGAGAAGAATATCCCTAAAAGTTTGACAGCAGAAAATATTCCCTAGTTAGGCAAAATAAATTGTTAATTGATCTAAAGGACAATATCAGGAAAGAAACTTTCCCTTTCATAGTATATGTAGAACATTAGATGGACAAAAAAAGAGAAAGCATATTGAAAACAGCAACATAGAAAATGTAAGTCACAGATGAATTAAGTCATTACTAAAAATGAAACTTCATCATGACTAATAGCTTTCTTACTGCTGAAAAGTGCTGTGTATATTACTAGTAGTTGTCATCGTTACCCACCTATAAAGCCCATGAGTTATAGTAATTACTGTCCTGGCAGGACAGGCTTATTGATATAACAGTAACATAAACATGAATTCAAGGAACTGCTTTCTGATTGGATTTTAGAGCCACTACATAAGACTGAGGCCATCTCTCCAGCCCTGGCTCAACTATTAAGAGCACTGCATGCTCTTCCAAAGGCCCTGAGTTTAATACTCAACAACCAGATGGTGACTTACAGCTATCTGTTATGAGATATGGTGTCCTTTTGAGGAAGAAACCTGGTTAGTCATCCTCAACAACTTCCACAATGAAACCCAAAATGCAGAAGTTCAACAGAACTGCCATATATGGGCTGCCCACGCATGCTTCAGCATTGCCAGGGCATAAATTTCATTTCATATGTTTTTTCATTCCATAAAGTAAAACCCATACTGATCACCATTATTAGGCCACAGACCTTTGGTTAGAGAGGTTACAAGCCCTAAAGGAGAAAATGCTAGTACTATTGGGCAATATAGGCATAGTTTTAAACCTAATCTTAACAATATCATTGTAGACATATAAGTGTACTTCTTTTGCCATATAATGGTTAAAAAAAAAGAACAATAGCTGGTCAAGATGGAGATTGTAAGACTGAAAATTCTTAGCCTGGAATGGAAGATTTACATCACTTTTCCTCCTTCTAAGCCTCAAGAATAATTATGGAATATAGGGTGGAAGGAGTGTAAAAGCCTGAGTTAGTGGATAATTCAGATAAAAAGCTTCTTCTAGACACAGACAGCAGAACATATGAACTTAGTGATTTTGGCAATATACAAAAGAACCGTGAAAGATAAAGCCATACAAAATCCCAGAGTATATGGGAAGGGAATAAAGTTTCACCCTTCATGGAGGAGCTCTTGGTAATTGAGACTAGTAAATATCAGAATCTGTTTTCTCTAAGAGTAAGTTGACCACAGGAGAGTACAAAGCAAAAACCTAAGAGTATATAAAAAGCAGAAATTGGAATTTATGTGTTACCAAAAGAGGACAAAAAGTTAGGCAGATAGAAGAACAGGTTGGGTTTAAGAGGAATTTAGAGAGAAGAGGTGAATATGATCAAAACATATTGTAAAAAATTCTTATTGATCTAATAAAAAAGTAATCCCATCAAAATAGCAATGAACATTTCAGTAAAAAATTTAAAAACCAGGAAATCTTGAAAGGATGTATTGCAAGTTCTGAGAGGCAATAATTATATTATATTTAATTTTATTAAATACTTCAGTATCATATTTATCAAAGCTGTCATTATTGAAAGATAAACAATAACAAATAAGTGGGAAGTTTTTGTTACCACTCAGCCAGCTTCCCAGAGGACACTTGAGGGACGTCTTTGGACTAAAGATAGTAAGAAATGTAGCCTAATAAAAAGAGTTTGTCAATGTTCTTTCTGTTTCTATTGTGTGGAATAATTTGAGGAGTATTGGTATTAGTTCCTCTTTGAATGTCTTGTAGAATTCTTAGCTGAAACCATCTTGTCCTGGTTGGGAGACTTTTGATGACTGTTTTTATATCTTCAATAGTTATAGGTATGTTTAATTTGCTTACCTGGCCTTGATTTAATTTTGGTAAGTGATATTTATCCAGGAAGTTGTACATTTCCTTTAAGATTTCCAATTTTGTGGAGTACAGGTTTTCAAAATATGACCTGATGATCCTCTGTATTTCCTCCGTGTCTGTTGTTACGTCCCCCTTTTCATTTCTGATTTTGTTAATTTGGATATTCTCTCTCTGCCTTTTGGTTAGTTTGGATAAAGGTTTTTCTATTTTGTTGATTTTCTCAAAGAACCAACTCTTTGTCTCATTGATTTGTAAGCAAGACCTCATTAAATGTTATTTTTAAACATTGCTTTGGTCATAGTGTTTTTTTTTTCATGGCAATAGGACAGTAAAAATAAAATAAGTTAAAATTTAAATGAGAGTAGCACTTCACAAATCTTTCTTTTTCTGTTCCCTAATAATAGTACGTGAGCTATACCATGAACAGTTTGAGACCTGTCTATGTGAGATTTTTTTAATCTATTTTCTATATATAGGTTTTACAATAAATTATTGGCATAGCATTATTTTCTTCATGTTTTTCTTTAGTTGGTCTTCTTTATTAAAATTAGTATATTTTTATTTTAAAATGTAAAATAGATTTACAATTATTTCATACAGTAAGTCAGCATTATTTAAATAGTCTGACACTTTATACTTGAGTTGTCTTTAATATTTTATTTTGCATGAAGATTGCTACTAACAAGTAAACATAATTGAGTCCTAAAGTAGGTCTCTTAGTGACTGATTTTATTCTTTTTTCTTTCTTGATGTAATTTACTCATTTTCCATTGTAATACATAGTAATAATTGATATATAATTAATAAATTACTATGTATAATACATAATAATAAATAGGACATTTCCTATAATTTGGGCCATTATCTTTCCTCCCCAGTCGAGGAATAATTTAATCCTGTGCAATTTCTGATACTGTCATGATACTTTTGGTATCATAAGTGTAATTTACAGGCTTCTCAGTAAAATCTACGAATACTCTAAAAGAGACATACTGTCCATTGTAAAGAACACTTCTTTTAAAGACTTTTACAATCTTTTTTGTAGGTTTTTAGTGAAAGAAGTAAACAAAAAACATAGGTTTAACAAGATAATTGCTAGAGATTCAATGTAAATGTGCATTTTACAGAAGTAGTTTGACCTGGTATAGGGGGCCAGGTCTACAATCCAACAGTTGGGAAGTCACATAAGGAGCATCAAGAGCTCAAGGTCATTCTCAGCTTCATGATGTGTATAAGGACACTCAGGGGTACAGGAGTCCCTGCCTCAAGGCAGATAGACAAAAAAACAGTGTGCAAAACTTTGTGTTCAAGAAATACATGCCACAATTTCTTTCAGATATAATTACTCTGCATTTTATACATCTCATAATTATACCTTACTTTGTTTTGCTAAAATGTATGGGAAATTTCTCTGACATCAGAAATTAAATATTTACAAAGGACTTAAGTCAATTGCTACTGGTTTGAATAGCATTTGTTTTTATAATATATCTTTCTGTGTTCCCACATATCCTGCTATTCAATTACTAGGTATGCATGAACAATCACTTCTCATTTGATTTGTTCATTTTAATTATGTATAAATAGTATATTATCCTGGATTTTGTATTCACAGCCAGACCTCATTTTATTTGTATTTGATTTTCCTATAAGTCAGAGCCCAAACTTTTCATTTAACGATAAACTTCATTCAGGATAAAATATAGTTCTTCAGGTTCTCAGACAATATAAGAACATTCTAAACATTACAGCAGGTCAGCTATTCGGAACCTTTCATAGAGCTGTATTATAACAGCATATGACGTGTTCCTCTCCTTACCATCTTTACAGACTTCATCAAGGTTCTTTGTTATGGAGATATATTCATGCCTTGTTCTGATTTGGGGAATTTCTACCAATTCTTATTTCTCTTCTGTTTGTGTGTGGTCATAGCTTGTTGCATGATGCTCTTGACATTCTCTACAGTGATCTTTCCCTCTGGAGGAGTGACTTTTGGGCATAAAATGTCATTTGCTGAAGAGTATTTCAACTATAATATTCTACTCTTGTTTTCCTATTGTAAGTACAGTGGACAAATACCCATCTGCCTAATGGTGTTTCTTGCTTCTGATGTCATTTTTAAAAGCCAGTAATCAAAGTAAAATATAATACTGTCCTATGACAACATCACTCCCTTATTTTGTTAAGATTCACAGCATCCACAGTCTTTATGCTATGAATTTTTTTTTTTTTTTTTGCTTGTGTGATCATTCTACCATAGCAGCAGAACTCAGGGGAAAATATGGATCTCATTTTCCACTTTTGCCCACATTAGTCTGAAAACATAACCTCTGTCTGTGTCTGCTTTTCTTGATCAGATCACCTTGATACTGGTCATGTGATATCTGTGTGTTCCTTGAAAGCTTTCAGAGCCATCCCACTTTATATTCATTACTCTTTTGAGAACTCTGGCATTCTTCTTTTTTCCTAGGAGAACTGACGTCATGATCTGCCCTGAAGTCAAACATTACATGAGTTCTGTACTCCCTGAATCGTGGGTATACAGATTTATCTCACTTACATTCAGAGCTGTGTGAGTGCTTCATGTACAGGACTAATCAGAGAAAAATTCACGTCTTCTTTCTTAGCCAAGTACTCAAGCTTCAGCTAGCCTCCCATGTTGTTATTATTGAACATATTCTGATGCCTCCTCAATTCCTTTATGCACAAGTATTTTCAATCTTCTCCATCGCTTAGAGGGCTGTGGAATAATTGTTTTATTCTCTGTATAGATGTGCTGCTGTCTTAATAAAGAGCTAACTAAAGTGAAGCTGGGCAGGGTGCAATTGGGCAGGAAAGCCAGACTAGAAAAAAATGCAGAAAATAAGAAAGGCAGAGTCAAGAGAGTCATGAGTAAAATGCAGATGAATCAGGAAATGAGCATGTCATATTGAAATAAGGTACCTAGCCATGTGGTGGAACACAGATTAAAATATAGATTAATTTATGACATAAAAGCTAGTTAGTAATAAGCCTAAACTATCAACCTAACATTTATAATTAATATTAAGTCTCTTTGTGGTTATTTAGGAGCTAGCTGGCAGGATAAAACAAATTGATGCCCTAACAAAGCTTGATGCTTACACAGAGTGGCCAGTTTGGGGCAACATATGTCAATGTAAAACATGAGAAAGCTTAAGAAAAGGCTCTGAACACACAAAAACAGAGCCTGTCTCTAGGATGGAACTGGCCTACAAAAGCCAAGCTCTAGGACTGTGCACTAAGCAGAGCAGTACTGGCAGCTGACATAACAATTTAAGATTTGTTTCATACCATTAAAAAACAGTACACATGTTCAATAAAGACAGGTCTAGATGGAACAAACCACCAAACAGATTACTACATATTTAAATATATACATAGACGTACATGCATATAATATATACATTATATAACATATACGCCATATAATTTTAATATATAGTTATATGTATTATATGCATAGACTGCTATAACATATATTATATATAGTATACAATGCTTATATGTAATATATACATTATATTCATAGACTTTATATATATACACACACATAACCTAAGAGATATTTGATTATAAAATCTCCCAGATTAAACCAATCTATTCCTTTTAAAAATACCTTGACTTCAAAATCAAAGTTCATCCATGGTCTCTTAGTTTCTGTAGTACCTCTATCCAGGAAATTCTGGCTTTCCTGGTTTCCATAGAGAAGTCAGGTGTAAGTCTGATCGGTTTACCTTTATAAATTACTTGGCCTTTTTCCTTTGCAGCTCTTAATATTCTTTCTTTAATCTGTATGTTTTGTGTTTTGATTATTATATGGCGAGGGGATTTTTTTTTGATCTATTTGGTGTTCTGTATGCTTCTTGAATATTCAAAGGCATATCTTTCTTTATGTTGGGAAAGTTTTCTTCCATAATTTTGCTAAAAATATTTTCTGGGCCTTTGAGCTGTGACTCTTCTCTTTCTTCTATCCCTATTATTCTTAGGTTTGGTCTTTTTATTGTGTCCCATATTTCCTGAATGTTTTGTGATGAGAATTTGTTGGCTTTGCTGTTTTCCTTGATCAGTGCTTTTATTTTCTCTATGGTGTCCTCAGAATCTGAGATTCTTTCTTCTATCTCTTGTATTCTATTGGTTATACTTGTTTCTGTAGTCTCTGATCGTTGACCTAGATTTTTCATATCCAGCCGGTCCTCAGTTTGTGTTTTCTTGCTTTGGGGAAAAGGTTATGCTTTTTTTTTTTCCATAGGAAATGAGAGACTATGGATTCATTCCAGGTTGATATGAATCAGATTAGATCAGGGAAGACCCATCCAGAAAATACTGCCTAGAGTAACAAAGAAATAAACCTAGAAAACATAATGTATATCTTACCTGCTCAAATATAAAGCAAAAAAAATGATCTTTGGCTAAATAATGTATAAACATAGTCTAAACTTGTATTAATACAGGTAAAATGTTACTTTAAAAAGCTTATGTATTCTCAGAGCAAGGGGCCCAGACAGCAATGAAAACAAATGGTCCAAGAGATCCAGCATTTGAAAATGCCTCTGTTGCAGTTTTCTCGGAATTCTTCATTGAGAATAACTTCAAGGATGCTGGATGAGATGATCCAGCCTCACAAACTATTTAAGACCAGACTAAATCATCATCCTAAGATAATGATTTTCCCAAAGATTCCAGCATCCCCAGACAATAGGAAGTAGTCTGAAGAAAACAATGCCCACATTTCCCAAATTGATTATGGATATTTGTGGGCATTTAAAGGAGGTTTGTTAAAAGTTATTATTGGTCACAGTCAGGAAAACAGCTGAAGAAAAACGTCAAGTTCAAAGATAACTTTCTAAAAGAAAAAGGGGTTATGTAGGAATGGTAAGAACAAATGGTAGATTATTGAATCTATTTCAATCCAAAAAAAAACAAGTATTAATCTCTAAATATTTTATATCAGTATGGATTTTGGTTTATTGATTGGAGGAAGAGGCTGCTTGTTCATCCCAGCCACCAGAACTGAAATAACAACACAGAAACTATATCAATTGAATCACTGCTTAGCCCATTAGTTCTCGCTTCTTATTGGAAAACTCTTGCATCTTAATTTAACCCATCTCCATTATTATGTGCATCACCACAATATCATGGCCTACCAGCAAAGTTTCAGCAAGTCTGTCTCCAGGAGCAGGTCCATGGCTTCTCTCTGACTCTGCTTCCTTTCTCCCAGCATCCAGTTTAGTCTTTCCCACCTGGCTCTGTTCTACCCTATTAGCCCAAGCCAATTTCTTTATTCATTAACCAATAAAAGCAACACATAGAAATTTAAAGTGAATTTTGCTATGCTATATGTAACTTCCTACTCTTGTTTAGAATATTGTGTTCATGCAAATCATTTAAAAAATGAAATACACAATATAAAAATACAGGTTACAAGTTAGTCATCTATAATAATCAAACTTGTAGTCAGATTAGGTATGTTTCCAAGATTAAACAGACATATTTCAATAGATAGATGGTCTTCAAATAATTCAAAGACCTACAGTATTTGGCATTCAATGTGTTTAATAATGTAAGGCTTTTGATGACAATGAGACATGTCTGCTCCTGTTAGCACCAATTTATTTCAAATGAAGATAAGGAACATCAAATAACCTCTATAGAGAATTTGTTTTCTTTATGACAAAAACTAGCCTATTGGGCAAAAATGGCTTTTACCTCAATTGTTGACAGTATGCCATGCAAAATGAACCAGCAGGATATAAAAGACTGCAACTGCCAAACTTTGCCCAGACAAGATAGGTAGTCCTTCAAAATTACCTGCTTCTCAGAAATGTCTGTCAGATATACTAGGTTTGCACACCAAAGATGGATGTGCAACTTTACAGAAAAACTTTGTGTGATTATCCACGAAGCCAGTTGTCCCTGACGTATCATTGCTTTGATGGAGTTAAAGACTAAATAAGTAGACTTAAAGATTTCTTTAGCTATAAAAAAGATTAAGTATAAAATTTTAGACTCACAAAGATAGGATAGATAATAGAATATTTTCACTAAAGTAGCCAAATACAAATAAACTTGATATTATACTATACTTCTTACTTGACAACTATTTTTGTTATATATAGTTTTACTATTTTAAAGTTAAAACTTTCTTGTTTGACTAGTCAAAAATGGGAAATGCTGTTGAATAATTATTTTGTTCCCTGTGAATTTGTGTTGTTGTCTTTGTTAATAAAGATCTGATTGGCCTATAGCTGTGCAGAAAAAGATTGGGTGGCAAAACTAGAATAAGAGGATGCTGGAAAAAGAAGAGGGGAGGCATGAGAGTCCACAGAGAGATGCAAATTCAAGAGTACATGAGAATACCCTACTGAGAGAAGGTACAGAGGCATGTGGTAGAACAAAGATAAGATGTAGTTTAATTGAAGATGTAAAAGTTGGTTGCTAAATGATAGCTAGACAGCCTAAGCTATAAGCCTAGCATTTATAATTGATATAAATCTCTCTGTGGTTATTTGGGAGCCTGCTGGCAGGACCTAGTTGACTGGTCGTCCCAATGAAAAACTCCATTAGAGTCTCTAAAACATGTAATTTATGGTGACTGATTCTCTATCTCTAGCAAGCTTTGATTAAATAACCTTTAGGTGACCTTGTTCGGGTAGTCTACATTTCATTCAATGGTATGAAAATACCTCTTTGTGACCTTCTCCCAAAGCAACTGAAATACCTTAGGGGGCAAAAGCAACTTCATCTGTGTTTCTGTCATCTCTATTGCCCTTATTTGAGCTGCTCTATAAGACTACAATAGTCAGGGTGGGCTTAAATCACAATCATTTATTGATAGGGTCTAGCCTCAATGTGTTCATACATTTCAGGGTAGTGGTGTGTGGATGAGAAACATTTGGCAGACAAAAGAGATACAAAAGAAACAGAGACACAGAATAGAATTTGGAGGAAAACCCAGTGAATACTGAATTCACCCACATTTATTTACCATACGCTTATATACCTCAATCCAAAATGGGGTGGGGAGAAAACAAGACTTCTAACAAAGTAATTACCCCTCCAATACCCTCAAAAATCAAGTAACTATATCCTGAGTTAAGTATTCTATTGTTTAGGCGTGACAGGACCCTAGGCCAAGCATTCTATAGGTAGCCACACTCTGGATCACATTTTCTGTCATAACCTTGGAGGAGTGAGAGTAGCTCTGAACTCTCTGAACTGTGTGGTCAAAATGGAATGGATCCAAATCAATGGGCTCCTACAATTTATCATGCACTGAAAATTGGGAAACCCAGTATCAAGGTGCCAGAGGATTAGATGTCTGCTGAAATTGACCCTGCCAGATTGTGAATGCTTCTTTTCTTTGTATCCATGTTGTCTGACAGAAGACTCAACTGGAGGTGTTAATCCCGATGCCCTAATTGTATCTCAATATTCTCAAGATGCAGTACCATCACAGTGAAATCTAGGAATTTAAGTACACATTTCGAGGGTTTTTGTTCAAGTCAAACTATGCATGCTTTGAATCATTGAATCTGTTGATGTTTATCTGTTATCAGTGATGTGTTGGACCAATGTTTTTTTATCCATTCCAAAGCTGTGTGGAGAGCAGCTGGTGTGCTATAGATACAGTCAGAGTTGGAGGACATAAGTGGTTTTATAGGAGAATTATTAAGCCTGATACAGCCCTTCAGGAAGGGGAAAATGGTCACAGCTGCACCCCTTTCTATCAGGAAGTTTCATAACATCATCTCATTATCAGCCCTTGTCTTTAAAAGGTTCCAGGATTTTCCAGGTGCTAAAGCTAGAAACACACACTTCCTTGTAACGGTTCGATTCTGAAATCACAGAACCACTTCTGGCTTTGGAAAGCTGCAATCAATACCCTTTTCAATCTGCACTTTCAGTGAACACAATTTAACAATAGTATACAAGTAAAGCACTCCTTGATCTGAAAACAATAGCAACATGAAGCCATAATTCTATATCTATGTCTTTGCTGATATCCTGAAAGAGCAACTTAATTTTGTAGCCAGCCATGTGTAGTTCGAGTTTGACACATTAATAAATGGATGGCTAATCCAACTTTCTGGCTTCCTGACAGGATTTGGGTCTCCTGATGCCTTTGGGCAATTCATAGTGAGTTTCAACCCATCCAGAACTGCATCTGAGAGAATTAAGGCACATAAATGTGGACTGATGAGAACAACATGGTGAGGCAAGAAAATTAATGATCTCATAGAAAATGATTTGCCACGGAGAAACAAATCAGAGGGAAATTGACATTTTACTGAGTTCCTCAGAACTGTTTTAAATATAGTATAAAGTATTTGAGTTATTGTTTATTGAGCCTATTAAACATCTGTCAAATTTTAATTAAAAGTAATCAAATAGAGTTCAGACTATAATTTGTTTCCTACTGTATATGTTCTGTGTATCATGACTTTGCAATAGGAATATTAGACCTGATATAATCAACCTGACCCTTTCGTAAATGCATTCTAGGGTAGCAGAGGATACAGAAACCATGCCAGTCTTGGAGCAGAAAAGCATTTTAACCAGGATCCCAAGCAGAAGTCAAATTGTTCTCTCTCATCTAGGCCACCAGACTTTCCTGACCCTGAAAAGTTGCAGAATAGAATAATTCCAGAAGCCTTGCTGAGGTGGCTGAAGAAGATATCAAGATTGTTGTAGAGATTGCTGCAGACTTTGCCTGATAACAGGTGGCAAGGGTAATTTACTGCTATTGTCCCCATAGCTTGGCCATGTGTTAGAATTAGAGGCATTTAGCTTTAAGTTATTTCTTCTAATGTGTATAGCAAGCTTAGTTTATCATTAGAGGGCATAGCTTACAATTTGTAAACATTTAAAATAATGTTTAGATATTTTAACAATATTTTATCAGCTGTAGGTACTGAAGCCAGAAACAACTTTCCTGGCTAATTATTTGATGTTCTGCCCTTTATAATAGGGTGGACCAAACAGATCTTACAAACTTACATGTTGGAGAATTTATTTTCATTTATATATGTTATAAAAGAAACAGGACATGTATCTAATTACTATAATTCTACCATTGCACTATAGTCTTCCAGGAATTTTGGCTGCTTAAAATGGTTATAGAATATGACAGACACAAAATGGTTTGGCTTATGACATTTACAATAAACAGCACAAAGTACCTGAATACAAACTTCAGTAGAAATCCAGAATTTAAACCTGAAATCATCAAACATAAGGAAGTTACCTGTAAAATTTTGTAAAAAAAAAAAAAAA